>NC_080579.1:56499125-56800177 GCF_029962835.1 Magnolia sinica
AAAAATTTTACAAAATTTTCAAAAGCAAGAAAAGAGTTGATTTTCAAAAATCAAATGACAAAAAGAAGTTTAGACCCAAATCTCGAAAATCTTTGAAAGATAGTCAATGTTACAACTGTCTAGAATATGGGCACTTAGCAAATAGATGTCCTAAAAGGGACAAACCCAAGAAGAAGGGTATGTTGGCTACATGGGATGAATCATCCGATTCTGAAGGTTCTCCTGAATCAGAAGATTATGAAACTGAGTCGGGCAATGAGGTCAAAGCTCTTATGACTCTAGCCAAATTCACATTTTCAGATAATGACTCTACAAGTGAAGAAAATCTGAATAGTGAATGTGAAAATGAAGATGATCTTCAAGATGCTTACAATGCCCTATATAAGGAAAGTTGTAAAATTGCTGTCAAACTTAAACTTCAAAAAGAAAAGTTTTCTAAACTCAAAAATTGTTTTGAATCGCTTGTCTTAGAAAAATCACAAATTTCAGATAATTTTGAAAAATCAAAATGCGATTTGGAATTTAAAAACTCTCAAATTGTTGATTTAAAATCTGAAATTGAGAAACTTAAAACTGAAGTTTCCTCTCTTCTGAGTTTAAAGGACACATGGAAATATGCCCAAGGTGATCCAAAGTTAGAAAAATTGTTATCCGGATCAAGAAAATGTGGCGATCGATCCGGGTTGGGCTATGATAAAAATCAACCTCCTAAACAAAAGTATACTCCTCCTATGTTTGTTAAAGGAGAGTCTGCAAACTCAAAAGGGAAAAGTACTTATCAAGATTTTTCTAAAAATTCAAAAACTTTTCAAAAACTTAGAAACAGCCATGTCAACTTTAATCAGAATCGAAATTCACTAGTTGAAAAGATAGTTGATTTACTCAAGGAGCTATTAAAATCTAACTCTATAGGTCATTCCTACAAATATACACAAAAGAAGACCAACTATGTTCCTAAACCCAAAACAGTTATGAAATGGGTTCCTAAAGTCACCTGCTTGGTTGCTCACACTGCTTTCAAAGCAACAAGTCATTCAAAGTGGTACCTAGACAGTGGATGCTCCAGGCATATGACAGGTGACAAAGCCTTATTCACCGATCTGAAAGATATGACTGATGGTTCAGTCACATTTGGTGATGGAAGCAACTGCAAGATTTTAGGCCAAGGTACGGTTCAACTTTTTAATCTTCCAGTGTTTAAAAATGTTTTATATGTTGAAGGCCTAAAGCACAACTTGCTTAGTATATCACAAATATGTGATAATAACCATAATGTTCGGTTTTCTAATCAAAGCTGTGAAATACTAAATAATAAGGGTTCTGTAATATTAACTGGATGTAGAACGTTTGAAAATTGCTATATTATTAGCGAATCCAGCTCATCTAATCAAACATGTTACATGGTCCATACAGACGAGACTGATTTATGGCACAAACGTCTTGGACATGTACATTATCGAAATCTATATCGATTGAGCAAACGAGAACTTGTAAGAGGTTTACCCAAACTTTAGAAATTAGATAAAATATGTGGTGAGTGCCAGATAGGCAAACAAACAAAGAACTCACACAAAAAGGTGAATTCAAATACCACATCAAGACCACTCGAACTTCTCCACATGGACCTGATAGGACCTACCAGAACAGAAAGTCGTGGTGGTAAAAAGTACATCTTGGTAATAGTTGATAACTTTACCAGATTTACTTGGGTAGTCTTCTTAAGGGATAAATCTGAAACCCTTGAAGAAGTAAGAAAAGTTCTCAAAAGGATTCAAACTGAAAAATCCTCTCAAATCAGTAAAATTCGTAGTGATCATGGATCTGAATTTGAGAATAGCAATTTTGAGAAGTTCTGTACCGACCAAGGAATATTACATGAATTCTCTGCTCCCAAAACTCCACAACAAAATGGAATTGTAGAAAGGAAGAATAGGGTGCTTCAAGAAATGGCTAATGTCATGTTGAATAGCATGAAGCTCTCTAAAAATCTTTGACTGAAGCAATCAACACAGCTTGCTATATTATTAACCGAGTCTACACAAAAAAAGATAATAATAAGACGGCTTACGAATTGTGGTTCAATAAAAAGCCTACTGTTAAATACTTTCGAGTTTTTGGCATCAAGTGCTATATTTTACGTGATCGTGAAAATTTGGAAAAGTTCGATACGAAGAGTGATGAAGGTATTTTTCTAGGATACTCTTTAAACAATCGAGCTTATAGGGTTCTGAACAAAAGGACTGGTGTGATTCAAGAATCCATTAATGTTCTCATTTAAGATCATTTAAACACACCAACTTCTAAGTCAGATCATGATGAAGTACTAAAAAATAATAAACCTGATACTTCATCAAATCAAACTGATTCTGAGTTGAGGACCGTTAAAGATCATCCAACCACACAAATTCTTGGAAACCCTCTCACCGGTGTTTGCACCGTAGACAACTTGAGGATATATGTAATTATGTATGTTTTACATCCCAAATTGAACCATCTAACGTAAAAGAAGCGCTTACTAATAACCGGATTGTTGCGATGCAAGATGAACTCAACCAATTCATAAGAAATGATGTTTGGTATCTCGTACCAAGACCTAAAGATAAACACATCATTGGAACAAAATGGATTTTTAAAAATAAGTCTGAAGAGTGTGGAAATATAATTAGAAACAAGGCTAGACCGGTGGTACAAGGTTATACTCAAATTGAAGGGATTGATTTCGATGAAACCTTTGCACCAAAGCACGTCTTGAATCTATCGGACTATTTATATCCATTGCATGTTTTAAAAAGATAAAGATCTATCGATGGATGTGAAAAGTGCTTTTCTAAATGGCAATTTACATGAAGAAGTCTATGTTGAATAGCCAATGGGATTTGAAGATTCCAAAAATACTGATCATGTATATCGGCTTAAAAGGCACTTTATGGATTAAAACAAGCACCTAGGGCATGGAACGAGAAACTAACAAAATTTCTTTTAACTCAAAATTTTCAAATGGGATCTGTTGATAAAACTCTGTTTGTTAAAAAACAAAATGATCATATCTTAATAGTACAGATTTATGTTGATGATATCATTTATGGATCAACTTGTACTAGACTACTGAGTTTGCAGATTTGATGAAATCACAGTTTGAAATGAGCATGGTTGGGGAATTGACTTATTTCCTTGGATTACAAGTAAAGCAACAATCAAGGAATAATCATTTCTCAATCTAATTATGCCATGAATCTAATTAAGAGATTTGTAATTTAGAATGGCAAGAATATCGATACTCCTATGAGTACTAACATGAAACTATCAAAAGACTCTAATGCTAAAAAAGTTGACTCAAAACTTTATCGGAGTATGATTGGTAGTTTGTTATATCTAACTACTAGTAGACCTGATATTTCTCTAAGTGTTGGTATTTGCGCAAGATATCAATCTGATCCAAAAGAATCTCACTTGATTGTTGTCAAGCGAATTATTAGATATGTCGCAAGTACTGTAAATCTCGATCTCTGATATCCTGTTCAATTAGCTGGGTACTCGGATGCTGACTGGTGTGTTTATCTAGCTTATTGAATATCAACCTGTGGTGTTTGTTTTTTTATTTGTAATTGTATAGTTTCTGGTTTAGTAAGAAACAAAATTCTATATCACTTTCAACAGTTGAAGCTGAGATATTGCAGCTGGTAATGCATGTACACACTTGTTTGGATGCAACGAATGCTAATTGATTATGGAATTAAACAGATTCTATGTTATTACACCGTGATAATTCCAGTTGCGATAAATATTTCAAAAATCCTATTCAGACATTCTCGTACTAAGCATATTGACATTAGATTTCATTATATAAGGGAATTAGTAGAAGAAAAGTTATATCTCTAGAATATATTCCTACCGAAGATCAACGAGCTGACATTTTCACAAAACCTCTCGATAAAAGCAGGTTCAAAAAGATGAAATTTGATCTTGGCATGTGCATTTTAAATTGATAATTTATGCCTTCTTGTATATTATTGTATATATTTGCTAGATTAAATTTCAATTTTTGTGTAAATTGCAAGATATTGAATTTTTGGGTTTGTACGACCAGTCGTGAGTATACACGACCAGTCGTACTACGACCGGTCGTAGATACCCACGACCAGTCGTGGAGCACGGGTTTCACTTCAAATGGTATCTATGCTATCTCAAATGGTACTCAGATTTGTTTGCCATCCTTAATCTGTCATTTCATTCTTCAGTTTCGACTCCATCCTGGTCATAGTGACATTCCATTTGCATACTTTATGACTGTATTGGCTACTCATATGTTAGTCGATATGCCTGTTGATGAAGCACCTATCCATCATCTGATCTTCAACAATACAAATATTAATAAGATGAAGTTGGATCTGCTTCCTGAACAAGGTGGTGGTGGTGGTGGTCCTGAAGAAGCTGGTGTTGATATTAATATGGATGATATTTTTGAGGAACTGGATTTTGACTCAGCTAATGATCCAGATTTTGTACCATCTGATGTTGATGCACGTTTGAGTGCATTAGAAGGTAGAGTTGAGAATATTAATGTTAAGTTGGAGAACATGTCTGTTGCTCATGATTTGCAATTCAAGTATATGCGCAAATATCTTAGGCGCTTGAACAAAGGCATGCACCAACTTGATCCTTCTATTCCTGCTCCATCTTCAAGTTCTAATTCTGACTAGTTTCTATGAGACTTTTGGTATGTAATAACTTTATTACTTTGCTCTTGTTTGATTGAGTATGAGTTGGATTCTATGCTGGATATTTGTTCTTAATGTACTATTTATGCTGGATATCTGTGATGCTATCTTGAGTATCTCTATGTCTCTTTTGCTCTACTCTATTTCCTCCTCATGTTTACTCTCATTCCTTTATTTAGTTCTCCTTTGTCATATTGTGACAAAAAGGGGGAGAATGGTTTGTTGTTAATGTGATTGTGAGAGGAGTAGCATTGGTTATGTTACTCAGGGGGAGTGGGGTGTCAAGAAGAATATATGTTTGATCTTATTTCTTGTTGAATGTTGAAACTGGTTGAATGTTAAATGTTGATTATTGATTTGCATGTATTAACCAGTTGTTTTACTTTTGTTATGTGTTTTGTCACTAATTTGACAAAGGGGGAGATTGTAAGTGCTATAGTTTATATCCCTGTTTGTTGTCAAATTTGTGGTGCCAAAATCACTGTTATGTTATATATAACCTGCTTAAGTGAAGCTCTCTCAAGGATCAACATACATGAACAAGCTAAGCTCACATCAAGCAAAGCTCTCAAGTACAAGACTCAAGATCTTGAATGCAAGAGCTGCTCACAAAACAAGACTCAAGCCGAAAAGAAAGTACAAGGCAAGACTCAAGTTGAGACTCAAGCTGAACTCAAGACTCAAGTTGAAAGTCAAGCTGAAATCAAGACTCAAGCTGAAACTCAAGTCACTTTCAAGATTGAGCTACTTCAAGGTTTAATCTTCATCAAGACTTCAAGGCTCATTCTTCATGGTCTCTTGTTTCAATGTCCATACTTCATGATTGAGGTTTGTTTGACCATAGGATGACCTTAGAAGTAGGTCATTTCGGATACATAAGTCGAATGTTATTTTACATGTGATTGGTCTGTTCTTCGACCAGTCTTAGGTCTGCTTCGACTAGTCCTAGACTTGCTTCGACCAGTCTAAGAAAATCCTCGACCAGTCGTAAGTTTGTTACATATTCCGGATAAAATCTGTTAGCCTTCGACTAGTCCAGGAATCTCGACCGATCGTAGGAACAGTGTCGACTCTGATCTTCGACCAATCGTAGAATCTACGACTCGAAGTCCGGCGAACTTTTCCTACGACCACTCGAAGGAAACCTACGACCAATCGTAGAACGGTCTGCGCTTATCCCGCCTAATCTTTCAAATATCTGATATGGCTTCGACTAGTCGAAGAGCACTCTAGACCGATCGAAGACCCGATCTTCTCACCTATAAATAGAGCACGAATCTCGAAGAAATCATCGATTTAATTATAGTATTCAAGCCAATCTTCGTCGAACTTCCGAGAGATAATTTTGTGCTCCATTTAAGCTAAGTGTGCTTATTTAATATCTTCTTTCCTTAGCTTTATTTTAATTGATTTTGTTTCTATTATAATTTGATTTGAAAAGAGGAATTGTTATTCCCTTTCTTTGGAATCAAAATCAATTAAGGCAAGCCCTATTTGGTTTAATTTAAAATCTATTAGAACTAGAACCATTGTAATCGAGTACTGGACATTGAACTTGGACATTCAATCATCTACTTTGATTTGGTTCTACCGGCTGCTACAACGAAGAAGGTATTCAGGTATTTTACATATTGTAAATTCCTTTCTATTATTTTGGTTTCTTTCAAGATTTGCTAGAAAAATCTTGTTATATTGGTTATCTGAGGAAAGCCAGGAAAACTCAGAAGTGGGGGTTTTTTAATTGTGTAAGCCCACATACAAAGACACAATTGTAAGGGTTTTGGGTGAACCTGGGAAAACCTATCTTTAGTGAACGCTAATATCCCCTGTGTGAGGATATTAGGAGTGGAGTAGCTTTTTGTGTGGCTATTGGATAACAGTTGGTGAACACACAGGCGAACCACTATAAATCCTTTGTGTTGTGGTTGTTTATTTTATTCTTTTAATTTTTTTTTATTCTTTTTGTGGGATGTATGTATGGTGGTGAATGTTGTAATTATTTCAAGCTTTGTGAGAATGTTGTAATAGCTTAGAATTTACTTTCTGCTATTCCTTTATAAGCTTGTTTTTCAATTTCATTTGAAAGTTGTTCCAGCAAGGTTGCCCTGCCATTTTTATGGTGTATGGCTGTCCCTATAACAATGCATCTTTAATTACAAGTTATTTCAATTCAGTTCATATTTGTTTTTGTATTCCTCTTCGATTTGAGACTTGATACAAAGACCTTTCTAGAAATAAGGTTGTCCTACCATAAACTCTGTTTTTGGTGTAAGGTTGTCCTTAGAATAACGTTTGTATCAACCTCTCAAGATCTGAATTTTGAGGTTGTTTTTCTTTCCTGCATTATTATTTAATTTGGCTATCATTTTCTTTATTATTCCGCTGTTATAAGTTTTTATTTGGCATTGTCCTATTCACCCCCCCTCTAGGACATATAGCTTGGCCTTTTCACTTATGAAATGCATGTGCATGGATTCTCGTTATCTTGCATCTTATAATATGTTTGCTATTATGGTTGAATGTGTATGGGGCCACGTTATAGTCCAGGCAATCAGTAACAAGCTTTGAGTTCATGGCTGAGGTCATTTTTGCCACGTAGGATGTGTTTGACGAACCCAAGTCGTATTAAGGTTGTCGGCAGTGGTTTGGCCACACGGAGTGTTTGCGCACTTCATGTCATTCAACTCAACGTGCACTTGTGCTAGTTGAGCTCCTTAAGTAACCCAATTGGCCCGATAGATGTTCACCATGTATGGACGCTACTGTTTGAATCTAGGGTACCAAACTTACCAGTGTAATCCCGTTAACCATGGTACCTCGATCCGCTAAGACTCATGAGCCGGGCATGGTGGTATGAGACACCGTGGTCGAGCTGTCGGCCTACGCTGGGGTGACGAGCTTTCCCGTAGTGACCAGTGAGCAAACCAGACTCGTGAGCCGATTATAATGGTATGGGGCACTATATTCGTGTTACCGACCTACATTGATTGGTGACGAGCCCTCTGTAGTGACCTCGAGCATACCTTGATACTGCATTGAGGCGACGAGCCTTATTTTAGCAACTAAGGTATGACTAGGCATGCATTGATTGGTGATGTTCCCTTTGCAGCGACCTAGAACCATAACATCGTATGAGATTGTCTAGGACTGACAACCCTAGAATGGATCACTGTTTGGGAATGGATATAAGGGAGGTACCTTAGCTTCCCAATCCTGCTGTATGAAAAGGACTAATAAAAACTTGGTAATCATGTTCATGCACTGCATTGCATGTGCCTTGGCGTGGTGGAGCACTGCGGGAGGTTATCATGCGTACCATAAGATGAAGACGCTGAGGGAGTGCAGGCGAGGGCATGCATCATTTCTGCATACATCCTTACATTAACAAGAGTAATTAGGACATGTTTGATTGTACTGCTTTATCATTACTGTTTAATTGAATTGATAACATGTTAACTTTTACTATATAGTTCCACTGAGTTGATCACTCACTCCCATGTTCTGGGACGGTGTTTAAACACCAACCAGACTCTGTCTTAGATGCAGATGATGATGCAACCCATGAGGCAGAGCAGGAGTATGGGGATGATGAGAAGGCGTTCTCCTTTATGCAGTTCTCAGGCGGGTTCATGTGAGCCTTGTCCTGAGCTACAGGGATTCAGGGCTTATTTTGTAATAGTTTATTTCATTTTGATACTTGTATTTTGAGACAAACACTTGTAATTATGACCTGGCAGAGCATACATATCTCAGGGACTTATATTGTTATATATATATTTATTCTGTCTTCCGCTTGCATATTTCACCTGTCCCTGGATTATGTTTGCAGTTTTAGTTTAATCTACTTCATGTTTTATGCACTAATACAGATAACATACATCCATCATTACATATGTTCCATAAGTAATGTTTTGGAACTCGGGAGCTGAGTTATGCTCGACCCTCGAATTTCAGGGCGTTACAGGAATGCTAAGCTCATTGTATTGCTCTTTAATGGTGGGAGATGAAGATTGAAGCGTGGTCATGAGAGTTGAGGGGGTAAGAAGTGGGCCAAACCTGGGTTCTCTCTTTAGAAAGCTTGGACGTTCACTCTCTCTTGGTGCTTGGAAAAATGGTGGAGAAAATGAGAGAGAGAGAGAGGCGATGTAAGGAGAGAGGGATGGGTTGTTATAAGGAAGAGTTGACTTTGGGGATGAGAGAGAGAGGGGTGTCATGTTTTGTTGGTAAGAGAGGGATGGATTATACTTGATTGATTGATATGATGGATTGTAGAAATTTTCTCAGAATTCGCAACGACAATGTTTCTTTAAAATATACGCGGGCCCACAACTCATGGCTTGGGTATCGCATGGGGTGGGGTTGCAAGCTTCAACCTGTGTAGGTACAGGAGAGAAATTCCCCAAATCAGCTCCCCAAGGAGCTTTCTTTCTCACTTCTCCCCACTCCCCCTCTCCCTTGCAACTGAAATTTTGTATGGGAGTGAGGGTGTGTGAATTTAGGCATTAAATAGTCCAGATTTTGTGTCTAAATGACCCTTGGGGTCCTTTTTCTAACATGTGTGCCCCTAGTGGGCTGGGTTTTGGTCCACAGGGCCCCTACATGGGCCTGATGGCTCATCTGTGCCATGGGGCAGGTGCTCCATCATAAGATGAGTGATCAATACAAATTTGGTGGATATCAGATGCTTTGATCAACCATGGGGACCTTACTTGCAATCGACGACTATCAGTGCTCAATCAGGGTGACAATTATACCCATATGATCAGGGAAATATCCCTGTCTCATGGCTCAAGTTTAGTCGCAATCTGTTAAGGGTCAAATATTGCATATTATCCCCCATTCATATATTGGTTTTATGAACATGATAATGCTTAATATTCTATTTTACTCATGTTTGTATTACAAGGTGAATTTAAGAGCTTGAATTGAAAAGGGTGCTAAAAGCATGGATTTAATGCTCAAGAATCATCAACGCAAGGGATGGATCTTAGGAGATGAAGATTGAAGAATTCACATGCCAAAGATCTAAGGACACCAAGTGATGAAGGAAGAGAATCAAAGATTTGAAATGAAGAAAAGGAATCCCGAAAATTGTCCTGAAAACAGATTATAGGGCTAGAAAAGTCTAATTTTGGAAAACTACTAGAATGACCTTTGATTCTATTGAAGATTGTTAGATAGTATCGAAGAACATATCGGAGATTATTAGATAGTATCAAAGGACATATTGAAGACACTTCGATAGCATCGAGAAAGTCAGGATTTCAGGCCAAACTCGCTGGACAGTTCTAGACCGATCTTCGATTTTATCGAAGACTACTCGATAGAATCGAAGGACATATTGAAGGACATATTGAAGATACTTCGATAGCATCGAAATTGTATAAATTTGAGGTGATTTCTAGATTTCTTCAAGTCAGTGCGAGAGGAGGTGCTACAAAACTATAAATAGGAGTCCCCAAGGAATCCATAAGTATCATTTAGGGTTTGGAGGAGCAATGTACGAGGGTGGAGAGCCATCGCCAAGGGTTTTTCTTCCTTTATTCCTTAGTTTTTCATGTTTTCTTCTAAGGTTTTAGATCTAATCATGTCTATGGTTGGCTAAACCTCTTAGCTAGGGGAAAGAGGTGAAGCTTATAGCGTGATGGGGTGTTTCTATTGCTTTGATTCATGTTTATGATGGACTTATTTTGATTATAGTTTGATATTTAAGGAATACTTTCCATTTTTAATGGTTTATTGTGATTCAAATTACAGTAGATCTGCAATAGCTTTAAGTATCTTCTTTGCATGTTTTAAGATTATAGGATTGGTAAATCCTGTTGTTTGCCATTGTCTCATGGGCATGGTTTGGTGATGGAATTCCTGCCAATTATCATAATTCTCCTCTTTTTAGAATTAGGTCAAAGGAATTTCATATTTGATCTTAATTGCTATATCTTCTAATTAAATAGGATAGGACTCAAATTCCAATTGTGTTACTTGAATCAAGTAAGGATTCACCCTGATTGCTACAAGTGAATCCTTGAAAACCCTAGTTACCACCTTTAAATTCCTTAGTTTTAATCCCTTTAATCACAATTACTCTCTCAATCACTTCAGAATTAGTTTTACAACTTTTTCTAATTATACTTCTAGTTACTTAAGAATACTCATGAGATTAGTCCCTATGGATTCGACCTCGATCTGACCGAGATTATTACTACATCACGACCCTAACTTGGGGTTGTGAACAACTTTTTAGCACCGTTGCCGGGGATTAACGGCTGCATTTTTGTGAGGTTAACTAGTTTTGAAATTAGGTTAAGATTAGGGTTTTTCAATTTTTAGGATTATGGTTTTTCTGAATTATTTTTAGAAACTAACTTAGCTTTCTAATTCTAGGTTTAGAAAGTTTCCTTTTTTGTTTTTAGAAACTAACTTAACTTTCCTATTTTGTAGGATCCTAATATGGAAACTTATAATTTAGTAATCTCTTTCCAATTTTTCTTTCTTTCTATTTCTAGATTATGGTTTTTTTTCTGTTTTTAAAAATTTTCTAATTCTAGGATTTCTATTTTTAGAAATTGATTTCTTTTGTTTTGTTTTGCAAGATCTTAAATTAGGAACATTTAATTTGGTAACTTCTTTCTAATTCTATCTCTTTCTATTTTTAGATTTCTATTTCCTTCTTTTTCTTTCTAAGTTTAGGTTAGATTCTGAAATTGAGGACTGAGAGTGCTTCATGCCCAAGTGGGTCCGTGACAATACTCGATGTCTCTTGAGTGAAGGAGGATTGGTTGAGGGGTTATCTATCCATCACAGGATTAGACACCACTCGAGATGCTCAGAGTTAATTGAGGTTATGGCTACAAATCAACTTGAAAATCAACCGGTGAATCAGCCCCAACCTCGTGTTGTGGAAGTCCAGGATGAGAATGAGGTGCCCCATGCACCCCTGCCTCATACTTTACGAGATTAGTTACAACCGGCGGGGGTGAGCACCCCTTCGTGTATGATTTTTCAGGAAACATGGATATCAAGGCTGGAGTGATCCAACTCCTTCTAAAGTTCATTGGACTTGAATTAGAAAGTCCATACCTGCACTTGTAAGAGTTTGATGAGGTTACAACCACTTTATACTTTTTAAATGTGTCTGAGGACACGATTAGGCTGAAACTCTTTCCTCTCTCATTGAAAGAGAAAACTCAGACGTGATTGCACTCACTATGTCCACGATCTATTAGCACATGGAATGACATGATGGAGTTCATTAAAAAATTCTTTCCATACCATAAGACGGACACTATAAATAAGTCGATCATGAGCTTCACCCAAAAGGAAGATGAAACATTCTTCCAATATTGGGAGTGGTTCAAGGATCTCATCAGTTCATGAACACAACAAGATTTTGAAATGTGGCACATAACAACTTTCTTCTACGATCAACTGACATCTTCCATGTGCCAATTCATCGAGACGATGTGCAATGGAGAATTTATGAATAAGAATGTCGATGAGGTGTGGGATTGCTTTGACAAACTTACTAAAACCGCACAATCATGAGACATCTCCCCAAAACATAGCACCACATCTAAGATTACTCAAGCGAGGGAGAGGGGTGGGATATACTTGCTGAAAGCGGATGATGATATAAATGCTAAAGTAGCTAGTCTCACAAGGAAGGTCGAGGCCGTGGAACTTAAGAAGGATAAGGCTAAGGAAGTTATTTGTTGTATCTGTGCTTGCAACATACATATAACTGAAAATTACCCAACGATACCTGCTTTTTCAAGAGGCACTGAATGAGCAATCGAATGCCATGAACAACTACCAAAGACCTTTCAGTGGACCCATCTCTAACACATACAATTATAGTTGGAGAAATCATTCGAACATTAGTTGGAGGAATGGACAAATGGTTACTCCTCAAGGAATCCTTAACCAATTCTTGAATTAAGGGAAGCCTCAAGAGGAACCGGTCTGGAAACATATTCAAAATCAAGAGCTTATCAATCACAATATATTGCAAATCCTTAAAGACCTTTCAAAGGCTACATAAGTGGGTGAGATAAAAAATTCAATTGGGGAAAAAGGGATTCTTCCAACCCAACGTCTCCCCAATCCTAAACCGAAATACAAAATAAGTGAGCCAAGCTCTTCAAAACAAATGGAGCAAGCTAAGTCTATCACCACTCTCAGGAGTGGGAAGATAATCGAAAATTTTATTTTGGTAATGGCTGAAAAGTCTAAGGACCCAGAAGTAGATGAAACAGATAGACCTAGCCACACTCCACAGGAGTTATAACCAGAACTCCAAAGTAAGCCGATTGCACCATTCCTCCAATGGTTGATATCACCAAAATCTCTCTTTAACTCTTATGACATTTTAGAGTGAAGGTCAATATTCCTTTACTGGATGCGATAAAACAAATTCCTTCATATGCTAAATTTTTGAAAGACCTATGTACAACTAAGAGGCGACACAGCATAAAAAAGAAAATTTTTCTGACAGAAAAAGTGAGTGTCATCCTCAAGCAAGATGTGCCATAAAAATATAAAGATCCTGATAGCCCAACCATGTCATGCCCCAAACTTAGAAACCGGGCTCACAGAATTCCCGATCGCCAAATCCGGTGTCAAAATCCTCCGTAGTGCCCCATTCTCAGATACAGGCACACATATGCCAGATTCTGATCCTAAGATCCTAAAAGGATGATTTTCAATATAATTTTTTTTTTGTAATAGAGCATAACCACAAGCATAACCAAGTTAAAAAACAACATCACCACATATCCACTATAATGAAACATTGAGTATAATGCGGAAAGGGAAATACAAGACGATAAAAAAGCTCCAAAATGATCTGATACGGGCTCCTACCTCAGCGTTGCTGCTATCCAACGTCACCTGCATGCAACAGTCGTGCATAAGTTTACAAAAGCTTAGTGGGTGTGTGTGTGTGTGTGCACAATGCAAGTGCCAAGTATGTAATATCAAAGTAATGCGAGAATATTCTGGTAAGTCGATGAATACTATCAGCCGTACCAAGGTTATGCGATGCAAGACATGAATGATATTGGCCATACCAAGGCCATGTGATGCGAGGCCTACGTAGTCAAAGTCATATGCGAGATGTAACGCAAGCATGCCAGTTCTCATCAAGTAATATATCAGTATAGCTCCTCTCTGGGATATCCCGAGGTCTAGTAACTCCACACTAACTGTCACCTCCCTAGCCGCACAGTCTAATGAGTGGAAGAGACCACACTATCCACCTGACCAGTAGTCTACCAATACCTACCCAGCTTGTTGATAGTGGACCCATTTACGAGCTGGTCAAACTTAGCCTAGCTTACAATCCCCTTACTCAAGCGAACAAGGCCACACCCCCTCCCAACTGATCATGACACAGTGGAAGACACGGCCTACTGGTATTCGGCACTCATGGGCTCATGTATCCACTCAGTCTAGACGTTGTAGCATCTCTTGGTACAAAAAAGGTTCTTGGACTTTCACCTAAGGACATCCTATGTGTCCACAGCATTAGAACGAAGTATTTTCGGTACCAATTCGGCCATCCACAATGTGCATATGGAGGCCACGACTCTGATGTCACTAGGGTGTACAGTGAATCATGTCACACGGAATGTAAAATGCATGAGTCACACCATCTAGTCATGCATCACACCTGCGTGTACCGCATGATCATGTGGGGCACTCCATCTTATAAGGAGTCCCATAAATGTCTTAGCCCAATGACGTATGCTATGATCAAACACTCCTCATAAAAGGTATACAAATAATGCATATGGGCATGTATCATGATCTTATACTAAGCATATTCTTAGTGTGTCTTACTGAATAAGTACACTAGCATGATTATCACATATAACAGGCGATGATCGGTCTTACCCGGTATGCCACTTATAAGAATAGGGGTTGAACAGTATAGAAGTCTATGTGGAATGGTCCATGTTAGCCTATCATAATCTATTCGAGGTACTAGTATATCATATATCCTAAGTTGGGGTCCACTTGAAAGGATGATGGAAAGTATCATCATCAATGGGGGCCCAATGGTTTGCGTTAGCCCAATGGGTATTACTAACATATGTGGGGGCCCAATGGTTTGGGTTAGCCCATTAGGTAAGGGTGGACATGGGCTTAACAATGGGCCCTAGTAAATCTTACAATGGTGGACATTTAACCACCATTGTCCTAAGGTGCGGTCAGTTTGGAAATCGGAATCGGAATCATAACGGGGCTCACAACCCTCTAATTATCTATGAAAATGATGAATAACGCGTGTATATAACACATACATCATGGGTGGGCCTCCTCCCTCACAATGGGCCTCATGTACATCATATTGGGCCTCACGCAAGGGTCTCACATACATCTCCATGGGCCTTGCTCAAAGGGCCTCATACATCACATTGAGCCTCACTTATGGGCCTCATATACGCTGCATTGGACCTCACTCGTAGGCCTCCAATACATCAAGTGGGCCGCATCACATGGGCCTCATATACATCAAGTGGGCCGCATCACACAGGCCTCATATACATCAAGTGGGCCGTATATACTCGGGCCTCATACATTCTAAAAAAAATGAATCATATCAAAAGATCATCTAAACCATACTACAACTTGCAGTGGAGGTAATGATTTTCACTGCTAGCAATCACAGGGCCCACCATAACATTGATTTTCCATCCAATCTATTCATAAGGTCTCAAAGACCTGAATTAAGAGGAAATCAAATTTCATATTGATCCAACACTTCTGGAACCTCAAATGGGTTTCAATGGTAGCGTTCAATCCTCCACTATTTTTGCAGTGTGGTCCATCTGATAGATAGATCTGCCTTATTTTTCTTCTTAACCCTTAAGACGAGCTCGTGGAGTGAATGGACGGTTTGGATCTAACACAAACCTCATGATCAGGGCCCATAAAATTGTTGATGTCAATACAACAGCCCTGTTGCTAGTGGGTCACGTCCTTAGATGGACGGTCAAGGTATAACACGCACATCATGCGGGACCCATAGAACTTGCTAATGTCAACCAGCAGCTACGTCTGATGGTGGGTCCCCACCGTTCAGATGGATGGACGAGATGAAATACATATGTCATGCGGACCAACAGAACTTGCTGGAGTTAATCTAGTAGTTGTCTGCTACTAGTGGGGTCCATAAATGGACGATGTGGATAAAACTCACACAGTACATGAGGTCCATGCAGATGGACGTTGTGGATCGAACCCACCCAACTTGCTGACGTCAATACCACATCTATATAACTGTGTAACGTACACCAACCAGTCCTCTACTCACATAGGTGGGTCTTACGTAGAGCCCACCATATAGTATTATATATTATAATATATATATATATATATATATATATATATATATCTATTTATTTAATGCCCATTATCTAGCGTCCAACGAGCTGGACGTCTTGGACATGACATCATCAAGTGGGGTCCACGGACAGACGGCATAGATAAAAAAATATACATGGACAGCATGGAATGGAATACATACATCATGCGTGGGGTTCATGTCCAGTGGACTGGACGGTGTGGACTGCCACACATGTAGCAGGCCCCACCATCCATGATCCCACGGACGGCGTGGATACAAAGTACATAAATCATGGTGGGATTTTGAAAAGGCCTAGCTATATGTCCTAGAGGGAGGGTGAATAGGACAATGCCAAATAAAACTTATAACAGCGGAATTAAAAAGAATATGATAGCCAAAATAAATCACAATGCAAGAAAGTAAAATAACCTCAAAATTCAGATCTTGAGAGGTTGATACAAATGTTGTTCTAAGGACAACCTTACACCAAAAACCAGAGTTTATGGTAGGACAACCTTATTTATAGAAAGATCTTTGTATCAAATCTCAAACCAAAGAGGAATACATAAATAAATACAAACTGAATTGAAATAAATTGTAATCACAAATGTATTGTTCTAGGGAGAGCCACACACCATAAAAATGGTAGGGCAACCTTGCTGGAACAACTTTTAAAGGAAATTGAATATCAAGCTGATAACAGAATAGCAGAAAATAAATTCTAAACTATTACAAAATTCTCACAATGCTTGAATTAAATGATTACAACATTCACTACCATACATACATCCCACAAAAGAATGATTAAAGATCAAAAGTATAAATCATTCAACCACAACACAAGGGATTATAGTGGTTCGCCTGTGTGTTCACCAACTGTTAAATAACAGCCACACAGAATGCTACTCCACTCCTAATATCCTCACACAAGGGATATTAACGTTCACTAACAAAATAGGTTTTCCCAGGTTCACCCAAAACCTTTACAATTGTGTCTTTGTCTGTGGGCTTACACAATTAAAAAACCCCACTTCTGAGTTTTCCTGGCTCTCCTCAGATAACCAATACAACAAGATTTTTCTGGCAAATCTTGAAAGAAACCAAAACAGAAAGGAATTTACAATTAAATGTAAAATACCTGATTATCTCCTTCGTTGTAGCAGCCCGGTAGAACCAAATCAGAGTAGATGATTGAATGTCCAAGTTCAATGTCCAGTACTCAATTACAATGGTTCTAATTCTAATAGATTTTAAATTAAACCAAATAGGGCTTGCCTTAATTGATTTTGATTCCAAAGAAAGGAAATAACAATTCCTCTTATCAAATTAGATTGGAATAGCAGAAACAAAATCAATTAAATAAAGCTAAGGAAAGAGAATATTAAATAAGCACACTTAGCTTAAAGGGAGCACAGAATTATCTCTCAGAAGTTCGACAAAGATTGGCTTGAATGGATTAATTAATTCGATGATTTCTTCTGAGATTCGTGCACTATTTATAGGTGAGCAGATCGCGTCTTCGACTAGTCTAGGGAGCTCTTCGACTAGTCGAAGCAATAACAAATATTTGAAAAATTAGGCGTGATAAGCTTTGACCGTTCTACGACTGGTCGTAGGTCACCTTCGACTTGTCGAAGGTCTCCTTCAACTGGTCTAAGAACCTGAAAAACATCGCTGGATTTTGAGTCGAAGATGCAGTCAACACTGTTCCTTCGACTGGTCGAACAGATTCCTGGACTAGTCGAAGCCTAACAGATTTTATTCGAAATTTGTAACAAACTCACGACTGATCGAGGAATTTCTTAGACTGGTCGAAGCAACTCTAGGACTAGTCGAAGAAGGCCTAGGACTAGTCGAAGAACAGACCAAACTTATGTAAAATAAACATTCGATTTATGTATCCAAAGTGACCTACTTCTAAGGTCAACCTAAGGTCAGTCAAACCTCAACCATGAAGTAAGGACATTGAAACATTAGGAACTAGTGACCTTGAAGTATGAGCCTTGAAGTCTTGATGTAGTTCAATCTTGAAATCTTGATGTAGCTCAATCTTGAAAGTGTCTTGATTTCTTTACAAACTGCCTTGTACTCTTCTTGAAGTCTTGCAGCTTGAGTCTTGTCTTGTGAGCAGTTCTTGCATTCAAGATTGATCCTTGTACTTGTGAGCTTTGCTTATTGTGAGCTTAGCTTGTTTATGAATGTTGATCCTTGAGAGAGCTTCACTTATGCAAGTTATATATAACAGTGATTTTGGCACCACAAATTTGACAACAGACAGGGATATAAACTATAGCACTTACAGATTTCCACCGTCCACGGTGTAGATCTAATCCATTCTTCAAGGTGGACCATCAAATAGGGAGAGAGAAAGAGAGTGAGAGAGAGAACGAGTGATGGATGGCTCCACCACTATGACCCCTCCCTTCTGTGCATTATAAAAATACATTAAGTGGGTCCCATTACAAGTGGGCCCACCAATCAAAATCAATGGTGGAGATCCCTTCTCCACAAAACTGTAAGGTCTAGATGACCCTTTCACACTAGGAAAAATAAACATCGTGGTGGGGTCCATGGAGAATGGCCCCATCATGGGATGATCATATGAATCATGGTGGGCCATCGGCCACACCTAGGGTCCAAATTGAGATCCATACCATTAATCGGTAGGCCCCACTTGGCCCATCATCAAAACATAATTCTAAGCCTATAAAACACCCATTGTTGGATCTTCTTGGTTCTATGGATTGCCAAACTCCTTGGCTTTCTCTTTGATGGAGGATGATGAAAATTGAAGGGTTGGATGGTGAGATTTGGGGGTAGGAAGTGGGCCTTGATCTTGGGTTCTTTCTCTCCTTAGGATTTTCTCTTCTTAAGATTTTCTCTCCTTAGTTGCTAGGAAATGGTAAAGAATGAGATGGGATGGACTGAAATGAGAGAGGAGTGATGTGTGTAAGAAGGATGGGATGAGAGGGATGGTTGTGTAAGAGAGTTGTAGGTTGTATAAGAGAAATGTTGACATTGGGGGTAGCTTGTGTAAGAAAGGTATGGGTTGTGTAAGAGAGGTGACATGTGAGGTACGGGTGTGATGGGTTGAGTACGTGACTAGACTTGATTGAATGATAAGATGAGTTGTAGAGATTCTCTCAGGATTTTCAAATGCACGGCGTTACTTCGAGATAAATGTGGGCCCACATCTCCTAGCCTGGGTATTGCATCGGTGCGTAAGATATGGCATTAGAATTGCGGCGACAGCGCGTCACTAAGATACAAGTTTCGAGTCGAGCCAACTCAAATCTACGGGATGCGACTTAAGGTTGTGCGCAAACACTATCAACAGATCGCAAGTTACCAAAATTCGACAGGAAGGATCACGAAAGTTTACGAAATGGTAGGGACTAGGATACGGGCCTTATAGTTACATCTCTTAAAAAAATTGTCCTTAAAATTTACACTATCATCGCAATTAAGTATAACTTATAGAAGGAGAGAAATCATGACATCATATATAATCAGAGATAATACAAAATACAATCAATTATCAAAGAGATGGGGATAACGCTGCCAAATCTCAGCTACGCGCTCCCAAGACGCCTCGACTACACCATGATGACCCCATTAAACCTTCACCAGGGGAAGGACCTTGGTCCGGAGGACCTGCTCCTTCCGATCAAGGATACGAACTCGCTGCTCAATGTAAGAAGCATCCTCATGAACTTCCAATGACTGCTAATCAATAACAAGAATGATGTTTGACCTACACTTCTACAACATAGAGATTGAAAAATTTCATGCACGCCAAACAACTAAGATGGCAAGGAAAGCCAATAGGTTACAACACCAGAACGCCCAATGATCTCTAAAGGTCCAATGAATCTCAGGACAAGCTTTCCCTTTACTTCAAAATGAACCACACCCTACATGGGTGAGACCTTAAGATACACATGGTCCCCAACAGCAAACTCCAAGGGATGACGCTGACGATCCGCAAAACTCTTCTGTTGTCTCTGAGCTATGCGCATCCTCAACTTGATGATATTAATGGCTTTAATGTCTATTGCACAAGCTCGGGACCTAGGAGAATCCGCTCTCCAACCTCGCTCCAACAACTCAAAGATCTGCACAGTTTGTCATATAATGCCTCAAAATGATCCTTGCCAATGGTCGCCTGATAGGTGTTATTATAGCGAACTCAGCCAATCGTGGGTGCTCGTCCCAACTACCTGAGAAGTCAATCACGCAAGCCCAAAGCATATCCTCAAGGATCTAGTTGACCCTCTCAGTTTTCCCATCGGTCTGCGGATGATACACGGTGCTGAGCTGCAAAATAGACCCCGTCACCATCTAGAAGCTCCACCAAAACTGAGACGTGAACCTTAGGTCTCAGTTAGAAATGATCGAAACTGAAACGCCATGTAGTCTCACAATCTCCTTGATGAATATCCTCATAAGCCAGTCCAAAGGCCAAGTCAGATAAATCACAAGAAAATGCATCGACTTCGTCAAACGATCAACAATAACCTAGATGGGGTCATGACCGCACAGAGTCCTTGGTAAACCCATGATAAAATTGGTGGATAATGCTCCCACTTCCACAATGGGACGCTCAATGACTGTAATGGACCTGGGGGTCTTTGATGATCAGCCTTGACATGTTGGCACGCGTCACACTTGGTCACAAAATTGGTAATCTCGCGCTTCATCCCTATCAAAAAATATTGTCACTTCATATTATAATACATCTTTATCGAGCTAGGGTGGATAGAAAACTATGATCGATGTGCCTTGGTCATAAGATCTCTCTGCAACTCAAGAATATCCGGGACACATAATTGGCCTCTGAAGCGAAGTCCACCATCAGAACCAATCTGCCAATTTGACTATCTCTCAAATGTTACCTCTACCCGATAACTCTGCATTGACTCATCTGCCTACTGAGCCTCGATCACCCTTGTGACAAGAGAGGGTTGAATTAACAGGCTCGATAACTACACAATAGTAGACTGCAAACTGATCTTGAAGTCGAATGCTGACACATCCTCAAGTATCTTCCACTCCTTAATCATTATGTGCACCACCAGGCCTCGTAGATAAAGGCTGAGGGGATCCGCCACCACGTTCACCTAGCCTGGGTGGTACTGAAGATCAAAATCATAGTCATTCAGGAGCTCCGTCAAACACCTCTACCTCATGTTCAGCTCGGACTGAGAGAATAGATACTTCAAGCTCTTATGGTCGGAGAAGAGCTTGAATCTAACCCCACAGAGATAATGCCTCCCCACCTTTAGTGCGAAGACAACTACTGCCAGCTCCAAATCATGCGTGGGGTAGTTTAGCTCATGGACCTTGAGCTGGCAAGATGCATAAGCCACTGGCTTCTCATAATGCATTAGGACAGCACCCAAGCCAACTCGTGAGGCATTGGTAAATATGAAAAATCCATCACTCCTAGAGGGAAGGTTGATGACAGGAGTGGACCTGAGATGGTCTTTCAGCTCCATAAATGCCTGCTCATATGCATCGCTCCAAACAAACTCGGTACCCTTCCAGGTCAACCTGGTCAACAGGGTTGCAATACGGGAGAATCCCTCAATGAAACATCGGTAGTAGCCCACCAAACCAAGAAAACTACGGATCTCGGATGCGTTCGTGGGCTGGCTCTACTGATAAATGCCCTACCTCGTCACCACATGACCAAGGAACTTCACCTCATCCTATTAGAACTCACACTTCTCCAGCTTCGTATAAAGCTAGTGTGCACGGAGGGTCTACAAAGTAATCTCCAGATGCTGCACATGCTCCTCACGGGTCCTCAAATATATCAGAATGTCGTCGATGAACACCACAACAAACTGATCAAGATATGGATGAAAGACCTCGTTCATCAACTGTATGAATACTGCGGGCACATTGGTCAGTCCGAAGGACATGACTTGGAACTCAAAATGACCATAACACGTCCTGAATGTTGTCTTTGAGATATCTTCCTCTCGGACTTGAACCTGATGATAGCCGAACTGCAAGTCTATCTTCAAAAATAACTACACCTCCTGTAGTCGATCAAACAAATCATCAATCCTTGGGAGCGGGTACTTGTTTTTAATCGTGACCTTGTTGAGCTCGCAATAATCTATGCAAAGCCTCAACGAGCCATCCTTCTTCTTCACAAAGAGTACTGGTGCTCCCCATGGTGAACTGCTCTGACTAATAAAGCTTAGCTCACGCAACTCGTCCAACTACTTCTGCAGTTTTCACAACTCCAACAGTGTCATACGATACGGGGCCTTTGAATTAGGTGCGGTATCAGGCACGAGGTTAATCTGAAACTCTGTGTGCCTGCGAGGTGGTAAACCCGAAATCTCCTGGAACACATCGGGAAAACCATAAACCATCAGCATCTGGTTGATACTCAAAGCAACTGACTCCTCAATGGCACACGACATTAGGCAGGAAAGCTTCTCTCCTCTAGGCTCGGCTACAAACTAGAACTGTGGCATGCCGGGTATATAGAATGTGACTATCCTCGTGGAGCAGTCTAATATGGTATGTTACTCGGTGAGCCAATCCATGCCTAGGATGACATTAAAATCGAACATCGACAATACAAATAGATCGGCAGGTAAAAAGATATCCCCAACCAGAACAGTACAAGGTGAGCAAAATTGGCCCACCACTGCAGTATTTCCAAAGGGAGTTGATATTGACAAACCCTCACGAGCAGACTCTAACGACAAACCTGTTAATCGGTAGAAATTCTCGACAATAAAGGAATCCGATGCACAAGAGTCAAACAACACACAAGCAATTAATGTAGAAATAAGGAGAGTACTCTCGACGACCCTTCCTGATGACCGAGGCTCTTGTTGGGTGGCATAAAATCTACCCTAGGCCAGTTGGGGAGGTGCTTGTCCCCTCTGAGGTCGTTGCTATTGCTGTTGTCATTGCCGTTGTGGCGGCCTGATCTGCTACTGAGTGGGAGGTCTCAGATGCTAGTGTCGCGGTCGCTGATGCTGCTGTGGAGGCTACTATGGAGGTTGATGCTATGAGGCCCATGTCCTAGACTGTATTATTTTATAGGCTTCTACGGTTCTCCTAGTCGAATTCCAACAACCTGTGACCTGTATTCGGTGTTTGCACGTGACCCTAAGTTACATCTTGAAGATCTATATCAGCTCGACTTGAAACTTATATCCTAGCGACCGCGCCGTCACCGCGGTTCCATCACCGCATCTCACATGCTGAGGAGATAACCTGGGCTAAGAGATGTGGGCCCACATTTAATTTAAGGAAAACACCATGCGTTGCAATCTTAAGAGAATGTCCCATCAATCACATCAATTACCAAGTGCTTCATCCTATCAATCAAGTATAAGCAACCCAACCCATCCCTCTCTTACACCACCTTACCCAAAGTCAACTCTCTCTCTCTCCACCCATCCCTCTCTCATATCTCTCTCATTCCAAGCATCTCCCAAAGAGAGCCAACCATCCATGCCTTCCAAGCAGAGAAAGAAGCTTGGTGTGGCCCACCTTCCTACCTCCCATCTCCACCATCTAAAGATCATCTCAACCGTTAGAATAGTTCCCTTGGAGCTTTAGAGGCTATAGGTGGAAGAAGGAAGAGGAGATCAATAGGTGGGTATTTTTTTAATTTTTAACCATTGATTGAGGGCCCACTTGTAGTGAGACCCATCTTGATGTATGCATTGTATAGGAAGGACCCATAGTGGCATGGTCCCTCCCCTTCACACGTTTCTTCCTCTCTCCTTCTTTCTCTTTCTTTCATTTTTTTGTGTTGATGATGAGGTGTGTAGCCCACCTGGCGTGTGTGTGTGCATATGGGCCACAACATGATGTATATGTGTATTTATCTGACCATCCAGACTATTCATCTATGTGGACCATGCCTCACATCGGCTGATTTGACATCAGCAAGTTCTGCTGGTCTGACCATGAGATATTTATTATATCCCTACTGTCAATTCACTGTGGATTCCACACGTGCCTATGGGTCTGGTCACAAGGTATGTATTATATCCTACGTCGTACATCAGTTTTTTTATGGGTGGGACCCACCCACACGTGTAACATGTGTGGGGTGGGGCCTGCCTATGATATATGTGTTTTATATCTGATTGTCCATCTATTTTGACTAGATGTGAGAACCACCATAATGTGTTGTATCCACTGTCCAGTAGCTAGATGGTGGTACACCCCGTGATGCATGTGTTCCATCAGCACCATCCATCTAGACAGTGCTATGAATGGCCCCACCGTGATGTGTGTTTTGTATTCCAAGCCGTCCGTGCCCGGATGGTTCTGTGGGACCCCCACCATGTTGTATGCATTTCATCCACACTGTCCACATATCTGAACGGTGCTGAACACTGTTTGGACGGTGCTGATTTGCATGGATAATGGTTAAACGGTGTTAATTTACACAGACAATGTTTGGATGGTGCTGATTTAACTAGACAATGTTTGGACAGTGCAGGTCATCATTAGTGGGCCATGTGCCCCATGGAATGATAGTGTGTAGTGATACACCTGTTACACCTACAACCATTGAAATGGTTTTTGGTGTGATCCAAGTCCACTTGAGGCCTATTGGTGCGGCCCATAATGATGTATATTGAGGCCCACTTATCTTTTATATAAGGCCCATATGATGGGCCCACTTGCTTGAATCGGAGGCCCATGGACAAGGCCCATTGTGATGTATTCGAGGCCCATGGGTAAGGCCCATTGTGATGTATTCGTGGCCTATGGGCAAGGCTGATTGTGATATGTATTAGGCCCATGTTGCGTGGCCCATTTGATGTATTCGAGGCCCAGATACGTGGCCCATTTGATGCGTATGAGATCCATGTGAAGGGCCCACTTGTTATGCATTTGAGGCTCATGTGCAGGGCCCACCCATTGTGTGTATGAGGCCCATGAGTGAGGCCCATTGTGATGTGTTCGAGGCCCATGTGATGCGGCCCACCGTGACGTGTATTAAGACCATATGATAGTGATGTGTAGCCCTTATATGAGGCCCATGTGATGTATATTAGGCCCTTATATGAGGCCATGAGCCCACTATATGTTTCACCCTATGAAGGCCACTCCTTATGAGCAATGTTGGTTAAATGCCCACATTGATGGGCAATGATGGTTAAATGTCCACATTGTGACCTTCCCTTAGGCCCTTTGTTAGGTCAATTACCGACTCCGATTGTTGAGGCCGATTCCGATCGTTGAGGCCAATTTCGATTGCCAAGGCCAATTCCGATTGGTAAGGCTGATTTCAATTGTTGAGATCAATTTCAATTATCGAGGCTAATTTCAATTGTTAAGGCCGATTTTGATTGTCGAGGCCGATTTTGATTGTCAAGGCTGATTCCAATTTTCGAAGCCAATTATGATTATTGAGGTCGATTCTAATTATCGAGGCCAATTCTGATTGTCGAGGTCAATTCCGATTGTAGAGGCCGACTTCGATTGTCGAGGACAATTTCGATTGTCATGGCTGATTCCGATTATCAAGGTCAATTCCGATTGTTGAGGCCGATTGTATAAGCCGATTATCGGTGCCAGTTGTTAATACCGATTATGAGTATGTAACAGCATAGCATCATGATACATGCTCATATGCATCATCTGTAAGTTTATTGTGAGATTGGGTTGACCATTACATATGCAATTGGGTAGGTTCTTATGAGACTCCTTGATAGACAGAGATTGTGTCACATGAGCGCACAGTACACACAGGATTGATGCCTGACTAGATTGTATGACTCATGCATCTTACATTGTGTTTTGTGATTACTATACACACTAGCGACATCAGGGTCGTAGCATCCACAGGCATGTCGTGATGGCCAGACGGGACACTGAAAATCTATTACTAGCATTAGGCCGCTATAGATGGCTCTCGGTGAAAATTCCTAAACCCTCTTAGTACTAGAGGATGCCCGAATGTCGAGACTGAGTGGATATATATGAGCACATGAGGGCTGTATACCAGTAGGCCATGTCTTCCACTGTGTTGTGGTCGGTTGGGAGGGGGTGTGGCCTTACTCGCCCGAGGATAGTGGGCATAGCTAGGTTGAGTTTGACCAGCTCATGATTAGGTCTGTTATCGACGCACCAGGTAGATATTAGCTGACTACTGGCCAGGCAGATAGTGTGGTCTCTTCCACTTGCATGGTTGCGCATACAGTGGGTGGCGATTGCATGTAGTGTGTACTTGTAACGTCATGAAAATCGAGGGTCCAGTAAATGCCAACTCCCAAGTTCCAACGCATGACTTATGCAACATAGATAATGATGATTAAATGTTGTCCATATTTGTGCATGAAACATGAGTGGGATTATACCAAATCAACATATCATACTCCAAAGGCAATTAAATTAATCAAGCGGAAGACTGTGATAGATATATAAAGTGTATAAGTGGATATAAACCCCAGAGTATGATCATGTCACCAGGCTGAATAATTACATGTGTAGTTCCAAAATATACAAAATGATAAAGTGTAATGTCATCTAATCCATGTCCCTGTAGCCCCGGTGACGCAACTCCAGGTCTACATAGACCCGATGGAGAGTTGCACGTAAGAGAACTCCTCATCGTTGCACAAGGCTGGCTCCAACTCGTAAGCCTCACCATAATATGAAACTACGATAGAGTCTGGTTGGTGTTTTAAAACACCGTCACAGAGTGGGAGTGAGTGATCAACTCAGTGGAGCTATAAGGAAAATGTTAACATGTTATCAATTCAGTCAAGTAGTAATGATAAAGCAATGCAACAAGCATTCCTCAGTACTCTGGTTAATGCGAGGGTGATATGTATTAATGATACATGCCCTTGCCTGCACTCCCTCTCCGACATCATCTCACGGTCGTGCATGCTAAACTCCCACTATGCTCAACACCCACACCAAAGGCACATGCAATGCGGTGCATGGTCGTGTTTGCCAAGTTCTTAATTAGACCTATTCATACAGCAGATTCGGAAAGCTAAGGTACCTCCCTTTATATCATTTACCCAAACAATGATCCATCTAAGGTCATCAATCCTAGTTAATCACATACGATAGGCAAGTTCGCGAGTTTACACTATAGGTTGCAATGGGAGGCTTGTCACCTCAGCGTAGGCTTAATTCACACTCGAGGTCACTACGAAGGGCTTGTCACCCTATCGTACGCCTATTTTATACTCGAGGTCACTACAGGAAAAGCTTGTCACCTTAGCGTAGGCCGATAACTCGAATATAGTGTCCCATACCACCGTATTCAGCTCGAGTTTGGTTTGCTCACTAGACACTATGGGGAGGTTTGTAACGACCTTAGAATTTTTGTGCTAATCTTTCCTTAAGTAGTTGTTTTTGGAGTAATTAGCGCTATACTCGATTGCTTGTGAAATTCGCATCAATCACTTTAAATTGTATCTGCATGGCTCAAAACTTGTAGATTAGTTAGCGCTATGTTACTCTAAAATCTAGGATCCATCGCTAAATCTAGTTGTTCTGGGGAATTTTTGTAAGATCTGGATCGGACCTGGACCGCGCGTCGAAAATCCGCTAGCGATGATCTTAGGCTGTTGCGGTCACCGTGTTGGGCTTGACCATCACCTCGAAAATCAAGTCCATGTGATGTTCTGGGTCGATTTGTTTGAGTTCGGAGTGTAGAGTGTGAGAACGGTTGGAATTTAATAAGATTTTATGAAATCTGAGTCGTGTCGCTTGCCCGATGATTTTAAGCTATCTGACCGTTGGATTCTGACCTAATTTCATCCTTTGATCAGGGAAGGTGGCCCAGGCATATCCTTGTGCTTGTGGACCTGATCGAGATTCTGTGACCGTTGAATTGTGTGTGGTCCGCCACGGCTGATCTGAAGAACCGGTCCGTACGAAAACTCAGCCTAACCTAGATCCATGGTCAGTGAGCTTAAGTTCGACCTTTTATGGTTATAGGCCCACCAGTAGTGCTTCGTTGGATCGCAAGAGTCTGGTTTTGGTTATACCCTAAGTATACCTTGGCCCTGGGGTTATTTTCATCAATAATAGGCCTATTTATAGTCCTTAAACCCTAGCTCTCTTTTCCATACGAATTTTCTCTAACCCTAGCTTGGAAAGAGAGTGGAAAAGAGAGAGATAGTGAGAGATAAGTTGGTGAATCATCTTGGATTCTTTCCTATTCTTCTGCATCCTTGAACCTTCACTCTGAATCGTTATTCTGACGATTCTGAGTTCATCTTTGGGTAAGTTAACCTAATCCTAATATGTGTTAGAGCTTAGATTAGTCTTGGTGTTGTTGTATCTCATTTCTATTCCTGTCTTAGGTTATTCTATCGCCATTGACGAAGACAACTCGTCTAAATCAGTTCGGTGTTTCTTTCCTTGCTAAAGGTGAGGACTTTAAGTGTATAGGTTATAGTTTTCAAGGCTTTCAATGCCAGTTAATGATTTATTCTTGTTATGGATGAGATTTCACATGCCAAATGTTGTGTTTATGTTGCTTTCCTGATATGCATGTGTTATATTGAGATTTGTGTATTCTATGTGTATGTATAAAGTACCGTAAACGTATAAAATATGCACCTGTGTTTGCCATGATTATTTGTCATGTATGTATGTTAGATGTATGTGTGACGACTCCTTGGTAAAAGGAATTGTCCAAATGCTTGTTTTTCAACATACGTCATGTATGTTGTGTCATGTATTCTAAGTGTTTGTAGGAATGCCTGAATGATCTAAAGTGTAACTTATTACACTAATTGCGGGCGTTGAGAAGTGATTCTCAACACTCCTATTGATGTGCATGATTTCCTTCTTACTAGTTACATTCCATGTTATTTAATTTCAAGCATTACTTATGCTTACATTTATGTTAAGTTGATACTCTTCAAGTGCTTATGTACCATGAATTAAGTTGTTGTTCCTTACTGTTTTACATTCAATATAAATATCTGTTGTAGTGTAAGGTGTGTGGGACTATGCATTAGTCCAGGAAATCGGTAATCGGCCTTAAGATCGTGGTTGAGGTTGCTTTCACCACGTAGGACATATTAGACGAACCTGAGCCGTATTAGAGTTGGCGGCAGTGGTTTGGCCACGCGGAGTGTTTGCGCACTCTATGTCGTTCTACTCAACGTGCGCTCGTGCTAGTCGAGTTCGTCAAATAACCCGATTGTCCGATGTATGTTCACCATGTATTGGACGCTACTGCTTGAATCTAGGGTACTGAACTTACCAGTGAAATCCAATTAACCATGGTACCTTGATCCACTAAGACTCATGAGCCGGACATGGTGGTATGGGACACCGTGGTTGAGCTGTCGGCCTACGCTGGGGTGACGAGCCTCCCCGTAGTGATCAGTGAGCAACTAAACTCGTGAGCCGATTATGATGGTATGGGACACTATATTCGTGCTGTCGGCCTACATTGATTAGTGACGAGCCCTTTGTAGTGACCTAGAGCATGCCTGGATACTGCATTGAGGTGACGAGCCTTAGTGTAGTAGCGAAGGTATGAAATGCGTGCATTGATTGGTGACGAGCCCTTTGCTATGACCTGAAACCATATGATCGTATGAGATGCCTAGGATTGACGACCCTAGTATGGATCACTGTTTAGATGGTGATATGAGGAAGGTATCTTAGCTTCCCAATCCTGCTTTGTGAAATGGAGTAATAACAACTTGGTAATCATATCTATGCACCGCATTTGCATGTGCTTTGTAGATGTGGCGCACTTTGAGGTGGTGTCATGCGTAACGTAAGATGAAGACTTTGAGGGTGTACGCGTGAGGGCACGCATCATTTTGCATACATCCCTGCATTAACAAGAGTACTTATGATTTATTTAATTGTTCTGTTTTATCATTACTGTTTGATTGAATTGATAACATGTTAACCAGTGCCTTATTGTTCCACTGAGTTGATCACTCACTCCCACGTTCTGGGGCGGTGTTAAACACCCACCAGACTCTGTCTTAGGTTCTGATGTTGCAGATGTTGATGCGACTTCTGAGGCAGAGCGGGAGATGGATGATGATGAGGTTGCTTTCTCCTATATGCAGTTTTCAGACAGGTTCTAGCGAGCCTTGGTTTGATGGGCAGGATGTTGGGATTATTATTTTTGGGAATTTAAATGATGTAACTTGATACTTATAATTTTGATAAGTAACACTTTCATACGACCTGGTTTGTATGTGTACTTCAGGGATTAGCACTTGTACACATATTTTTCTATAAGTCTTCCGCTTGCTTTATTCACTTGTCCCTGAATTATATCTGTGCTTTGGCTTAATCTATTCCATGTTTTATGCGCTAATACAGTCAACATACATCAATCATTAAATATGTTGCATAAGTGATGTTTTGGAACTCGGGAGCTGAGTTATCCTCGACCCCTGAATTTCAGGGTGTTACAAGGTTCGTCACCCCAGCGTAGGCCGACAGCTCAACTACGATGTCCTATACTACCATGCCCAGCTCATGAGTTTTAGCGGATCGTACTACCAAAGTTAAACGGGTTTTCCAATGGTAAGTGATACCTTAGATTCAAACAATAGTGTCCATACATGGTGAACATACATTAGGCCAATCGGATTACTTGACAAGTTCAATTGGTACGAGTGTACGTTGAATTAATTGACATGGAGTGCACATGCACTCCTTGTGGCCTAACCACTGTCGATAATCACCGTACGACTTGGATTCATCGAACGTATCCGTCGTGGCAAAACTAGTTCGGCTACTGATTGTAAACCATTACCGATTGCCTAGACTACATATTAGTCCCAATCGTACTCAAACATAATAGGCATTCATATGTGATAGTCCAAGAAGCATGTGACAACCAATTTAAACATAAATCTCATTTGAGCCTTTCAACAAACACATAGTGCACATGTTATTATACATAGGCATTTCATACATAAATCACTTAATAGTAAGAGAGGTTACATAAAGGAAACTATAACTATGGATAAGTTAATTGAGAATCCTATCTCAATACCCTTATTAAATACATTTCAACAAGCATTTTCTCATTTAGGCATTTTATCAAACACTTAGACTACACATATTAACATACATATAATAAATTAGTTATAACCTATATTATAACAAATCCTTTCACAAGGGAGTTGCCACACGTACAACAATTATAGCAAGTATAAATCATAATTTCATATTCATTCGAACATTTCAACAAACACATGGAATGCATCATATATTCACGTAGTTCACACACATGTATAAATTATCGAATACATCATAACTAAGATCATATGGTAGCAATTAAGTCAGACATAAATCATTAGCTGGCATTGAAAGCCTTGAAAACTATAACTTAAACATTTATAGTCCCACCTTTCGTTGGTACGCTGATTACGAACTCGGCAGGTATACTACGCCTTTGTTTACGACATAATGGCTACCTATAACATGAAATAGGTTAGCTATTTTACCGATCTACCTATTTGGATGCCTAAAACAAATTAGGGTTAGGATTTCCTTACCCAAAAATGGAGTCAAAATCGCCGGTATAGCGATAAGGAAGAGGGGATTCAGCATGTGGAGTGGCGGGAATGAATCCCAGCAATAAACCACAACTCTCTCTCACTTCTCCTCACTCTTTCCTTCTCTTTTCTCTCTTCTCTCTCCTAAGGTTTAGGAAATTCGTATGGAATGAGAGAGGGGTGGGTTAAGGCCCTTATATAGGCCCAGAACTGATGTCAATGGCCCCAGGGCCATGGTATACTTAGGTTATAGCCAAAAGTTGTCTGTTTCGGGCCAACGGAGCTCATCTGGAGGTCCATTTCCTGCATACGGTCTAGAGAAAGTTCTATAGCAATGGATCTATGCCAGGTTAAAGTTTCGGTCCGATCGAGTTTGTAGATCGACCGTGGAGGACCAGTTTCAGTTCAAAGGCCATTGTCAATCGATCAGGGCCATAAGTACACTGATATATGTAGGAAATTTTCCCTGATCCAAGGGTGTAGTTGGGTCAGAATCTGACGGTCTGAAACCTTAAACTTGGCCTGCAAGTGAATGGCCCGATTCACTTAAGTTTGAGTCTATTTCCTGAAGATATTCACATTTCTCACACACTTCACTCCGGGCTCAATTTGTGCATTTCTGGATACTATTTGGACTTCATTTTCGAGATGAATGTCAAGCCCAGTAAGGCGGTCATAACTGTATAGTCTTCCATTAATTAGGCTTTCGACACGTGGTCTAGGTTCAATATAGAGTTTCGATGTTCTTCCGAGAGCAACTGGGTTTTGAGATTAATCCTAGGTTTTTAGGTGAGGTAGAGTTAGTGATTTTACTGGTTTTGGGTCTTGTAATTCATATAGAAAGTGATTCAAACTAATTCGTCGATTAATTCAGTCTAGTACTTAATTAAGTTTCATCTAATTTCTACATAATTCGGTCCATAGTGATTTCTGTCCAAGGTGATACTCGGGTTTTTGTACGATTTTTTTCGAGACGTTACAGTACTAGACCCTGTTGATGATCCCAGAGATGTACAGTACTGGTATGTAGACTTATTGAGTAGGAGTTGCATATTCATTCATTCATTCATTCACTATCCACTCAGGCTAGTGGTGCGCAACTAATTATTATGTACCTTCATAATGGTAAGGATTTCAGTTGGGGAGCACGACTAACCTGAGATCAAGAGTCTACTATATTGGGTCTGGCTATCAAAATTTAGGTATGGGACTGGTTTGGAAAGAAGTCCCTTGTGATGGACCCCATAACCTACGATACTGCGTACTACCATCCCAACTTCACTCCAGCTTGGTCATTTCATTCACACCGCATATTGCATTGCATCTGCAGCATTTAGCATTTTGGGTTGCCATGTTTCTGCATTAATATGGCGATTAACATTCATACCTTACATCACATATCCTTGGTACAGCTGATGGCACTCATAGACTTACCAGTATATTTTCACTTGCTTAGATATCATATGATTTATGATCTTGTCAGTATTTCTGCTTATTCTGATATTGTACGATTTATGGATTTTCAGTATTTCTGCTTATTCTGATATTTATATACTTGGCACGTGCATCACACACACTTTCACCATCCTCTAAGCTTTCCATAAGCTTATCTACGATAGATGCGTCCAGGTGGCGTTAGGTCATAGCAGCATTGAGCTTGGAGTGTGCAGTTGTCTTCTGGAGCTTTGATTTTGATATATGTATTTTCCTTTCATCTTTGTATTCAAATGATTATATTAGTGGATATGTGATGGTGATGTTGCCTTGTGATTTGGCTAAACTTGTGGTTATACTTCTTATGAGACAAATGTATGTTGGAAAAATCCTCCATGTAGGATCTCAGGATCTGAATCTGGCGTATAGACGCTGAGAGCTGAGAATGGGGTACTACAGAGGCTATTGGCACCGGATTCGGCATTCGGGAATTTTTTGAGCCTGATTTCCAAGTTTGAGGCATGATAGATTTGGTGCCCTCGACTGCTGCCACTAAGGCTGGAGACACTCGTGCTTATGATGTCCTGTCCTATCGTATCCAAAGCAAGCACCTATAAATGGTCTCAGAGGTGTGCTGGGGGTGCCACTGGTGCTCGAAATGCTGAGCGGGTCATGCGTTGCTGTTGTGGACGATAATACTATTACACGGAGGTACCGGAGGGCACCTTCCTCTTCCAGTCTCCTCCATGGTCACGAACCCTCTACATATCGGCCCAATCTGCCTCGTAAACATATGCCCTCTGCACTACCTACTCAAACATCAGGAGCATATGTCCGACCACAATGATCCTAAGGGCATGATGTAAGCCATTCTCAATATGATGTGCCTTCCTCCCCTCATCATCAACAAGATACGTCGCGAACCTCGATGTGCCTCATACTGTGACACGAACATGTCCCCCTAGACTAGAGTCTCAAACGCTAATGCGCGCTGCTGTCGAACATGCTTGAGAAAGAACTTCTGGTCAAACCGGTCTACATAGTCCTCCCAAGTCCATTCAAAATTGGCCACTGTCGCTCGGGTGACTGATGCCTACCAGTGCTCAGCCTGCTCAGCCTCGCCTTAGAGAAGAAATATATTTAACGGGACCCGCTGCTGGGTCATACATCTCATGGTGTCAAACATCTTCTCCACCTCGGAACACCATATCTCTACTTCAGTAGAGCCTGACTTGCCCCAGAGGCCAATGGGGATCGTGCTATCAGAAGTCTTGAAGAAGGGCACTCGCACGGTCCTGCTCTGCCCGGACTGGTATAACAACAGGCCACCTGCCTTGTCCTTGAAGGACAGTGGTCATCGCTTACAGCATCTGTTGAAGCTAAGCTACAGTCACAGGTGCTATCGGGGCTACGTTAGACTCAGACGAGGGATCAAGAGTCGCTCAGGTCGCTCTACTAGGCGACATGTATGAAAGGAAGGAACAAGGGCCTATCATCCTTGAGAACCCTCGAAAGCACACATGTTAAGGGTCTATATCAGAAAATCACTAAGTTATTCGGGCTCGGGACCTCCAAGTTCATAGCAGATATGTGATGTGATCCTTATGTATTCCCAAGTTATGCTCTGATATCAACTTCTGTCATGCCCCAAACTCAGAAACCGGGCTCACAGAATTTTCGATCGCTGAATCTGACACCGACAACCTCCGTAGTGCCCTATTCTCGGCTCCCAGCACCCATATGCCAGAATCCGATCTTGGGATCCTACAGGTGGATTTTCAATATGATTTTTTAATAGAGCATAATCACGAGCATAACCAAGTCATAAAACAACATCACCACATATCCGCTATAATGAAACGTTGAGTACAATGCAGAAAGGGAAATACAAGATGATCAAAAAGCTTGAAAATGATCTGATATGCCCTCCTGCCTCAGTGCTGCTATGATGCAATGTCATCTGCATGCAATGGTCATGCATAAGCTTACAAAAGCTTAGAGGGTGTGTGCGTGTGTGCACAATGCAAGTGCTAAGTATGAAATATCATCGTAATGCTAGAATATGCTGGTAAGTCCATGAATACTATTAGTTGTATCAAGGCTATGCGATGCAAGGGATGAATGTTATTGGACATACCAAGGCGATGCGATGCGAGGCCTACGCAGCCAAAGTCATATGCGAGATGCAACACAAGCATGCTAATCCTCATCAAGTACATATATCAGTATAGTTCCCCTCTAAGATATCATTGGGGTCTAGTACACTCCACACTGATTGCTACCTCCCTAGCCGTACAGCCTAGTGAGTGGAAGAGATCACACTATCTGCCTGACCAGTAGTCTGTCAATACCTACATGGCTAATCGATAGCGGACCCATTTGCGAGCTGGTCAAACTCAGCCTAGCTGACAAACCCTTCACTCAGGTGGATAAGGCCACACCCCCTCTCAACAAACCACAACATAGTAAGAGACACGACCTACTGTTATTTGGCACTTGTGCACTCATGTATCCATGTAACGCCCCAAAAATTGAGGGTCGAGTAAGGCTCAACTCCCGAATTCCAACGCATCACTTATGCAATATATATAATGATGTTTAAATGTTGTCCATATTAGTGAATTAAACATGAGTGAGAGTACACTAAATCAACATATCATACTCTAGAGTTAATGTAATTAAGTAAGCGGAAGACTGAGATAGATATATAAAGTATATACATATTTCATAACCTCTAGAGTATGACTATGCTATCGGGTTGAATATATACATATATTGTTTTAAAATATGCAAAATAACAAAATGTAAATGTTTAACTAATCCAATGTCCCTGGCGACCCAACTCTAGGTCTACATGGACGCTAAAGAACTGCACGTAGGAGAGCTCCTCGTCAATGAAATCTGGCTCTATTGTGCAAGCCTCACCATAATCTGCATCTAAATTAGTGTCTAGTTGGTGTTTTAAAATACCGTCCCAGAGTGGGTGTGAGTGATCAACTCAGTGGTATTATAAGGCAAAGGTTAACATATTATTAATTCAGCCAAGTAATAATGATAAAGCAGTACAACATTTATATCCTCAATATTCTTGTTAATGCAGGGATGATATGCAGAAATGATACATGCCCTCGCTTGACTCCCTCAACGACTTCATCTAACGATCGCACATGGAAAACTCCATAAACATGCGCTTCCTCGCCAAAGCACATGCAATGTGGTGCATGGTTGTGTTAGCTAAGTAATTTATTAGACTTATTCATGCAGTAGATTCGGGAAGCTAAGGTACCTCCCTTTTTATCATTTACCCAAATAAGGATCCATTTAGGGTCGTCAATCCTAGTTAATCACATACGATAGGTAAGTTGTAGGGCATCACCCCTGATGAACTTAGTTGATAGGTAAGTTCAAGAGTTTACACTCAAGGTTGCTACAAGGAGGCTCGTCTCCTCAATGTAGGCTTAGTTTATACTCGAGGTCACTATGGTAGGCTCGTCACTTGAACGTAGGCCGACAGCTCGAATACGGTGTCCCATACACCACCATATTCAGCTCACGAGTTTGGGTTGTTCACTGGTCATTACGGGAAGGCTTGTCACCCTAGCGTAGGCCGACAGCTTGACCACGGTGTCCCATACACCACCATGCGGTACTTTAGATTGAAACAGTAATGTCCATATATTGTAAACACACAATAAGCCAATTGGGTTATTTGACAAGTTTGATTGGTACGACCGCACGTTCAATAAATCGGCAGGGAGTGCATATGCATTCCACATGGCCTAACCATTGTCGATAATCACCATACGGCTCAGATTCATCGAACATATCCAATGTGGCGAAACTAGTTCAGCCACTCAATCGGGAACTGTTACCAATTGCTTAGACTGCGTAGTAGTCCCAATCATACTTAAATGCAATAGGTAGTCACATATGTTAATCATAACAGTATTTAACGAACAATTCAAACAAAATTCCCATTTGAGCATTTTATCAAACACATGGAACAACTTATTATACATATGCATTTCATCCATAAATTACATAGTAAAAATCTGCATTATATGAAGGAAATTATAAATACGGATAAGGTAGTTGAGAATCCTATCTCAACACCCTTGTTAAAAGCGATTCATCAAACACTTAGACTACACAATACCATATACATAAACTAAATTAGTTATAACATATATTATGGCAGATCCTTTCATAAAGGAGTTGTCATACATATAACAAACATGTATTCTAGATTAATAGTCATAGCAAGAACAAATCATAATTGCACTTTCATTCAAACATTTCAACAAACACATGAAATGCATTATATATTCACATAGTTCACACACATGTATAGTTTATCAAATACATTGTAACTAGGATCATATGGCAGCAATCAAGTCAGACATAAATCATTGCTAATATTAAAAGCCTTAAAAACCATAACCTAAATGTTTATAGTCCACACCTTTCGTCAGATTTCTCGTTTCGAACTCGGTTCGAATCCTACGTCCCCGTATATAGAACAATGGTACCTAAATATCGAAATAGGTTAGCTATTTCTCTGATTACCCTATCTGGGCTTCTAAAATAAGTTTAGGGTTAGGATTTCTTACCTAAATCGCAGTTAGAATCGATGGTGTAGCTATGGCGGGGAGATGAAACAACGTGTGGAGTCGTGGGAAAGGATCCCAACGGCGATCTCCCTGTCTCTCTCTCTTCTCCTCACTCTTTCCTCCTCTTTTCTCTCTTCTCTCACCTAGTGTTTGAGAAATTCGTATGAAAGAGAGAGGGGGTAGTTTAAGGTCTTTAAATAGGCCCAGAAGTGATGTCAATGGCCCCAGGGCCATGGTATACTTAGGTTATAGCCAAAGGGTGTTTGTTTTCGATAAACAGGACCCTTAAAAAGGTCCATTTCTCACCCACGTCATAGAGCAAGTTCCCTAATAATGGATCTATGCTAGGACTATGTTTATGGTGAGATCTGACAAACAAATTAGTCGTGAAGGACTGGTATCAGATCAACGGTCGTCGTCCCTCGATTAAGGCCACAAGTATATAAAGAGGTGTAGGGAAATTTCATTGATCCATGGGTGAAGTTTGGCTAGAATCTGAAGGTCTAAAGTCTTCAATTTCACTTGTAAGTGAATGGTCCAAATCACTTAAGTTTCAAGTCAATTTCTAAGGATATTCGCGTTTCTCACACACTTTGCTCAAGGCAACTATTTGGGCTTGATTCCCGCGATGGTTGTCAAGCCCAACAAGGCGGTCATAACCTTATAGTTTCATGATAATTGGACTTTCAACGCACGATCCGGGTTCGATATGGAGTTTCAATGTCCTCTTGAGAGCAACTAGGTTTTAGGATTTCTCTTAGGTTCTTAAGTAGTGTTAAGCTAGCGATTTTAATGGTTTTGGGTCTTGCTATTTTTATAGATAGTGGTTCAAACTAAATCCACCGATTATTTAGTTCAACACTTAATTAGTTTTCTTTTAATTCCTAAAAAATTCTGTCCTTAATGATTTCTGCCTGAGGTAGTACTCGGGTTTTTCTACGAATTTTTTCGAGACATTATAATCTACCCCCCTTAAAGAAAAATTTCATCCTTAAAATTAGTACCTTTTTGTACTCCTCGAGGATCTGAGGGTAGTTCTTACAGACTTCAGCTTCCATTACCCAAGTCACCTCTTCCTTAGTGTGGTGAGTCCAGAATACTTTCACAAGAGGGATAACTTTGTTGCGCAACACCTGTTCCTTGCTATCCAGAATACGTGTTGGTCGAAGTATGTAGGTAGCATCTTCAATTAGCTGAACCTGCTCCCACTTGATAATGTGAGTGGGATCAGTAACGTATTTCTTTAGTATGGACACATGAAATATGTTGTGCACGCCGGCGAGTGGTGTGGTCAAGGTGAGAAGATATGCTACCACACCCACTCGATCTAGAATCTGGAATGGCCCAATAAATCACGATGTGAGTTTCCCTTTCTTACAAAATCGGACTCCCTTCATAGGGGAAACCTTAAGAAACACATGGTCCTTGACTTCGAATGCTAACTACTGCCGTTATGTATCGGCGTAACTCTTCTGTCTGCTATGGGCTGTAAGCAGTCGACGCTTGATAATATCAATCTTTTCTGAGGTCGCTTGTACCAAATCTGGGCCAATCAGGCTCTTCTCGCCAACTTCTGTCCAAAAATATGGTGCTCGACATGGGCGCCCATACAAGGCTTCGTAGGGTGCCATGCCAATGCTTGCTTGGAAGATTTTATTATAAGCGAACTTAGTATAGGGAAGATAGTCATTCCAACTATCCTTGAAATTAAGTACACATGCTTGCAATATGTCTTTTAATATCTGATTTACCTATTCCATTTGCCCATCTGTCTATGGGTGGAACGCGGTACTGAACTTCAGCTACACTCCCATTGCTTCTTGGATTCGAGTCCAGAAGATGGACGTGAATTGCGTGTCTCAATCCAACACAATCTCCATATGAAATCCATGCAGCTATACAATCTCCTTGATGTATATCTTGGCCAAATCATCTGTTGAGTTCGAAACTTTAATTGGGAGAAAATGAGCTGATTTCGTCAATCGGTTCACAATCACCCAATTGGAGTCGTGTCCCTTCCTGGTCTTCGGTAACCCGGTATTGAAATCCATAGATATGAAATCCCATTTTCATTTAGCTATAGGCATGGGCTGAAGTAAACTAGGAGGTCGGCGATGCTCAGCCTTGACCTCTTGGCATATGAGATAACAGGATACAAAATCTGCTATTTAGGCCTTTATGTTGTCTCACCAGTATGAACGCTTCAAATCCTGATACATTTTTGCACTACCAGGATGCATTACCAATCTTGAATTATGTACGGCTTCCAAAACCTCTCTCCTCAAGTCATGGAGGTTCGGGACGCATAGGCAGCCGCGATATCTCAAACCTCCATCTATGCCAACCCTCCATTCGGAGTCTTCATTGTCACTCGCTCATTTTCTCATTTTCATCAATAGTTCATCGTCATTCTGAGCCACAATGATTCGATCATCGATAAACGGCTATACATGGATGTGTGCGGCACTCTCGAATGGCTCCTCTACTGTAAGCCTCTGTTCGAAGTCTCACACAGACTCTACCATGTTCCATTCTTCTACCATCAGTGGAGCTGTAAATTCTATTTTCTTGTGGCTCAATGCGTCTGCCACAAGGTTGGCCTTGCCAGGATGGTAGGAGACCTCAGACTTGAAGTCTTTCAAGGTTTCCATCCAACGACGTTGCCTCATATTTAGGTCTCTCTGCATGAATATGTACTTGAGGCTCTTGTGGTTGCAAAAGAGCTCAAACTCCTCTCTGTAGAGGTAATGTCTCCAGAGCTTTAATGCAAAAATAACTGCCGCCAATTCCAAGTCGTGCGTGGGATAGTTCTCCAAATGTTTCCTCAACTATCGCAAGGTATAAGCGATCACCCTATCATTCTGCATAAGTACACATCCTAAACCAACACGAGAGGCATCAGTGTAGATAGTGCACTTGACCCCCTGCTCTGACAATACTAGCACTAGTACGGATGTCAGTTTGTCCTTTAGTTCCTGTAAGGCTGCTTCTGCTTTCTCGTTCCAGGCAAACTTAAGATCTTTTCGAGTGAGTTGTGTTAACGGTCTGGCTATCTTGGAAAAATCTTTAATGAAGCAGTGATAGTAACCAGCAAGTCCGAGGAAACTTCTGTAACGGAATCGGGTTGCTCCCAGTCCTGAATCGTGGCTACCTTAGCAAGGTCCACGGCAATACCTTCATTGGATACCATGGGCCCCAGAAACTTGACTTCTTCCTTCTAAAAGTCGCATTTTTGGTATTGAGCAAACGATTGATTCTTCCTGAGAGTATCGAAGACTGCTCGCAGGTGCTCTTCGTGATCCTTTTGGCTCTTGGAGTATATGAAAATGTCATCTATAAATACGATGATGAACTGGTACAGATATGGCCGAAACATTCGGTTCATGAGGTCTATGAATACATCCGGTCCATTCATAAGTCTGAACGACATCACAAGGAACTCATAGTGCCCAAAACTGGTTCTGAATGCTGTTTTTTGCACGTCTTCATCCCTGACGCACAACTGATGATACTTGGATTGCAAGTCTATCATAAAGAAATATTGTGCCCCTTTCAACTGGTCGAACAGATCATCTATCTTGGGCAAAGGGTACTTATTCTTCACTGTCACTTGGTTCGACCTGTGATAATCAGTGCACAATCGAAGTGATCCGTCTTTCTTCTTTACAAACAATACGGGTGCTCCCTAAGGAGATATGCTAAGCCATATAAAACCTGAATCTAGCAGATCATCAATCTGCCTCCTCAATTCCTCTATTTCACATGGAGGCATGCAATACATCGGTAAAGAAATGGGTATCGCACGAGGCACATATCGGATAGTAAAGTCGATCTCACGGTGAGGAGGTAGTCCAGGTATCGTCCTGAACACATCTGAGAAATCTTGGACTACAGGCATGCCCCCAAGTGTTGGACCATCAACATTCTCCAATAAAGAAGCATAACAACTTATACAGTAGGGCCAACTTACCTACACTGGGAAAGTAAAGGTCGTTCCCTCAGGTGCATGTGCTATCACCAATCTAGTATCACAATCGATCTCTGCCTTTATTTTAGTGAGCCAATCCATGTCAAGGATGATGTCATAATGATGCAGCGGATTGACAATCAGGTCAATGAACACCGTTCTGCTCCCTAAGTCTATCAGGTAATCTTTACAAAACTTAGTAGTATCGGAGAAAGTCCCCGTTGTGGTAAGGACTCTCATCCCAATCATAGGGGTACTATTCAACCCCAAACACTTGACTGTAGAGCATGATATTATCAAAATGGTGGACCCGGTGTCCACCAATAGAAATACAGGTGTACCTTGAATGTGGGCACTGACTTTAAAGGCTAAAGGCATGGCAGTTGCTGTCTCAGATGCACCAATTGCTAGTACATGTGCACATGCCTGTTGAGAATGATTCGGTTGCGCTACCATAGGTCATTGAGACAGCCTATTTTGAGGTACAAGTGTTCGGTAAAATGGTTGTGCTGGCGGTGCTGATCAAAGAGGTGGAGCTTATATAGCTTGTGGATGCTGACGACTGATCTTCTGAGGTGGCGTAAAACCATTGTCCCTCATCTTAGTAAAGCAGTAGGTGTATGTATGGCCCATCCTCTTACAGCAAGTGCACTACAGATCTGATCACTTCTGCTGGGTCGGTGGAGCCATAAGCATGGGAGGTGAATCTGCATGTGGCCTCTTGCCGAGGAACGGTCGGTTTAGCAATTCAGGCTGAGGCCTCGGGCCCATTGGTAAATGGGTGTAAATGGGTGTGAGACAGTCTATCTCCATCTTGCTCAGCTCGCAGGGACATGTTCACTAGCTCAGCATAGTTGGGAATGCTAGCGCAACACATCTTTGTGCGGATATTAGGCCGTAGACCAGCTGAGAAACGTCACAATTTCATCGGCTCATCTGTTAGGATCAAAGAGGCATATCTGGCTAGATCTGTAAATTTGTTCTCATATTCTAACACGATCATTCATCCCTGTCAGAGGTGAATGAACTCACCCTCCTTTTCATTACAGTAAGTGAGGGGAAAGTACTTTTCATGAAAGTGAGTCTCAAATGCATCCCATGTCCACACGTGTCCTGTAGGAACTGTTTGTGGGATGTTGTCCCACCATAGACTAGCCTCCTTCTCAAACATATAGGTAACCAACTCAACTTGCTTTGTCTTAGTGCAGTGCAGCGACTTCAGCATCTTAGAGATGTGATCTACCCAGTATTCGGCTTCCTTGGGCCTGTGAGTGCCTGCAAAGGTAGGAGGATGGAAACGCTGGAAGCACTCAAAACGGCCGCTGGTATTCATATTTTAAGCAGGCTACACAGGTGGTGCAGGCGGAACCATATTAATGTTCTGTGCAATGGCCCTTACAATAGTGGTAAAAAACTATTGTTGCTGCTATATAAAAAATATCATCTACTCCAGCCTGTCGGGAGGAGGAGTCGATTGAGGTATGTGTGGCGTTGATGAGGATGCATGGTTCTATTTCGAAACCGGTGGTGTACAAGGTGTTGGCCCATTAGTGGGGCCAATGGCCGGCTGAGAATCCGGTATTGCCTCAAAATTCAGGCCCAAGCTAAGGTCCGTCTGGCTATCATTCAGGGGAAGTGCCTCATCAATTGATCTGCCAAGTGCAAGACGTGTCACATTCCGAGTGGTTTTTGGAGGCATTCCCTATATACAACATAGGGTGCAACATGTGTAAGATTTTGAATAAAAACACTCAATTTGTCCAAGCATTCTACACATTTCAGATCAAAAGAAGCTTCATGCATTTTATTTAACTAAAATTATCACAATACATGAGATGTAGTCTTACATGGATCATGACAGAAAATGCATGTGAGCTTATTTAACAAAGCTTTAAACACTAACCACACTAACACCCAATTAAGCCTACTAAGGCTATTACAAAGTAAAGCAAGAAACAAGGAAAACCCAAAGACGACTACAACATATGACTAGTCGTCCGACTTTGGTGAAGGTGGAGGAGCTCCCTCATCCTGCATACAGTATGGGAGGGCCTTCAGAGTGCAAGACATCCTCTTGAATTTCTATTTTAGGTAGGCCTGGTCCTCTTCAATTTTGGCCATGCGAGCTTCCAAGGCAGCCCGATCATCACCGCCATCATGTGTAGCAGTAGGAGGCTCCCTATGTAGATATTGGGCCTCCTATTCTTCCCAAAGGGATAGTAAACTGTAGCGACTTCAATAGTGGATCCTGTATGTGGGCGTAGAAGGCACGCACTATTCCTTCACTCGCATGTGTATTTACCTCAAATATGGGACCCCACCCATTTTTTAGGAGCATGTCCATCATTGGGTACAATCCGAAAAGCTTTTCAACTAAATGAGCCTCGAATACCACTTTTCGGTTACAGAACCTACCTAACTCGATGCCTGCTGGTAGCGATCTTTCAATGGAGATCCACAGGTCAAGATCCCGTTTTGATCTTCTCACTTGCTTGCTTTGACGCCCATCTTCTTCCTTGTACGGGTTGGGCGGCTAGGCCCGGCTTCATCCACAGACGCCCTCTTCTTTCCCACAAGGGAAAGGAGCGTTAAGAGCGAGAATACGATGGTAACTAGCTCAAGTAGCACCATGGAAGTGGAAAAAGCTTGGATATTGAAGTGAATGAGAAAGTTTATAGAATTTGAGACACAAAGATCGGTTTGTGTACTCAAATGAGGAGAAATAGGGGAGATGGAAGGTTGTAAGAGATTGGTTTGAGAGAATAGTAGAGGCGGGTGCAAGATATTGAAGAAGATGAAGCTTGGTGTATATGGAATGGAGATTTAAGAGGGAAAATGAGGGTTTTGAGGAGTTTTGAGAGCTAGGAGGGGGCTGAAATGGATAAAGGGGAGCAAAGGGGACCCAAATAGGGTGGTCTCACATGAAAACGGGACTCGCACGTGCGTGTGGAGGACGGTAGGCCGCTGAAATCGCGGGCCCGCTGCTACCCACTAGAGGTGGGCGCGGCGCACCACCAACCGGGCAGTACCGCTGCGATTCTTTGGAGTTGTGGCGGTGGCATCCCCCTCCTGGGGTGCCGAAAAAATGCGAAGGACCCCCTGGGTCCCACCGAAGAGTGGGCTTTGTGCCCCTACGTCCATGTCACGTATTTCCTTAGTCCATTTTGCACATAGTCACGCTTTTCGGCGTGATTTAAGTTTATGATTCACCGACTAATAGTTTAAACCCGTTGATTGACGGTCTAAAAAGGAATTAAGATCATTTCACATGATCTCAAACGCGTATGGGTCACATTTCAATGGTCAATCTCGCCCATCGGTGAAACTTGCGATCCAACAATTATTTCTACATTTTTCGCCCCCACCTAAGTTAAAGTGCATCAAAGTGTGTCGTGTTACCATAACCTAGGTCCACTTTAATCCAAATCATGCTCTAATACCAACTTGTAACACCCCAAAAATCGATTGTCGAGTAAGGCTCAACTCCCGAGTTCCAACGCATCACTTATGCAACATAGATAATGATGTTTAAATGTTGTCCATATTAGTGAATTAAACATAAGTGGGATTACACTAAATCAGCATATCATACTATAGAGTTAATGTAATTAAGTAAGTAGAAGACTGAGATAGATATATAAAGTATATACGTGTTTCATAACCTCCAGACTATGAACGTGCTATCGGGTTGAATATATACATATTTTGTTTCAAAATACACAAAATATCAAAATGTAAGTGTTTAACTAATCCAATGTCCTTGTAACCCCGATGAGACAGCTCTAGGTCTACACAGACCCACCAGAGAACTGCACGTAGGAGAACTCCTCCTCCTTGTCAATGAAATCTGGCTCCATTACGCAAGCCTCACCATAATCTGCATCTAAATCAGAGTCAGGTTGTTGTTTTAAAACACCATCCCAGAGTGGGAGTGAGTGATTAACTCAGTAGTACTATAAGGCAAAGGTTAACATGTTATCAATTTAGTCAAGCAATAATGATAAAGTATTACACCAATCATATCCTAAATATTCTTGTTAATGCAAGGATGATATGCAGTAATGATGCATGCCCTCACCTGCACTCCCTCGGCGACTTCATCTAACGATCACGCATGACAAACTCCCTAAATGTGCTCTTCCACGCCAAAGCACATGAAATGCGGTGCATGGTCATGTTAGCCAAGCAATTTATTAGGCTTATTCATACAACAAGCTAAGGTACCTCCTTTTTTATCGTTTACCCAAACATGGATCCATCTAGGGTCGTCAATCCTAGTTAGTCACATACGATAGGCAAGTTGTAGGGCATCACCCTTGATGAAAGTAGTGGATAGGTAAATTTAAGAGTTTACACTCAAGGTCGTTACGGGGAGTCTCATCACCTTAATGTAGGCTTACTTTATACTCGAGATCACTATGGGAGGCTCATCAGTAGAACGTAGGCCGACAGCTTGAATACGGTGTCCCATACACCACCATATTCAATTCACGAGTTTGGGTTACTCACTGTTCACTACGGGGAGGTTCGTCACCCCAGCGTAGGTCGACAGCTCGACCACGGTGTCCCATAAACTACCATGCCTGGCTCATGAGTCTTAGCGGATCTTGGTACCATGCTTAATTCAGGCTTTACATTGGTAAGCGGTTCCTTTGATTCAAACAGTAGCGTCCATACATGGTAAACACACAATATATCAATCGGGTTATTTGACAAGTTTGATTGGTATGAGTGCACACTGAATAAATCAACATGGAGTGCATACGCACTCCAGGTGGCCTAACCACTGTCGACAATCACCGTACACTCAGATTCATCGAACGTATCGAATGTGGCAAAACTAGTTCGGCCACTCAACTGGGAACCGTTACCGATTGCCAAGACTACATATTAGTCCCAATCATACTCAAATGAAATAGTTAGTCACATATGTTAATCATAACAGCATTTAACGAGCAATTCAAACAAAATTCCCATTTGAGCATTTTATCAAACACATGGAACAACTTATTAAACATATGTATTTCATCCATAAATTACATAGCAACAATCTACATTATATGAAGGAAACTATAACTACGGATATGGTTGTGGAGAATACTATCTCAAACCCCTTGTTAAAAGCGATTCATCAAACAATTTCTCATTCAGGTATTTTATCAAACACTTAGACTACACAATACTACATACATAAACTAAATTAGTTATAGCATATATTACGGCAGATCCTTTCATAAAGGAGTTGACATACATACAACAAACATGTATTCTAGATTGATAGTCATGGCAAGCATAAATCATAATTGCACTTTCATTCAAATATTTCAACAAACACGTGAAATGCATTATATATTCACATAGTTCACACACATGTATGGTTTATCGAATACATCGTAATTAAGATCATAGGTAGCAATCAAGTCAGACATAAATCATTGCTGACATTGAAAGCCATGAAAACCATAACCTAAACATTTATAGTCTGCATCTTTCGTCAGATTTCTCGTTTCGAACTCAGTTCGAATCCTACGTCCCCGTATACAGAACAACGGTACCTAAACAACGAAATAGGTTAGCTATTTCACTGATTACCCTATTTGGGCTTCTAAAACAAGTTTAGGGTTAGGATTTCTTACCCAAATCGTAGTTAAAATCGATGGTGTAGCGATGGTGGGGAGATGAAACGGCGTGTGGAGTTGTGGGAAAGGATCCTAGTAGCGATCTCCCTCTCTCTCTCTCTCTCTCTCTCTTCTCCTCACTCTTTCCTCCTCTTTTCCCTCTTCTCTCACCTAGGGTTTGAGAAATTAGTATGAAAGAGAGGGGGGGTAGTTTAAGGTCTTTAAATAGGCCTAGAAGTGATGTCAATGGCCCAGGGCCTTGGTATACTTAGGTTATAGGCAAAGGGTGTCTGTTTTCAATAAACAGGGCCCTTAGGAAGGTCCATTTCTTACCTATGTCACAGAGCAAGTTCCCTGATAATGGATCTATGCCAGGACTATGTTTATGGTGAGATCTAACAAACGGATCGGTTGTGAAGAACCTGTATTAGATAAATGATCGTGGTCCCTCAATCAGGGCCACAAGTATACCGATAAGTACAAGAAAATTTCCCTGATCTATGGGTGAAGTTTGGTCAGAATCTGATGGTCTAAAGTCTTCAATTTTGCTCGCAAGCGAATGGTTCAAATCACTTAAGTTTCAAGTTAATTTCTATGGATGTTCGTGTTTCTCATACACGTAGCTCAAGGCTCAAGTTGTGTGTTTTTGGATACTATTTGGGCTCGATTCCCATGATGGTTGTCGAGCCCAATAAGGTGGTCATAACTTTATAGTTTCATGGTAATCGAACTTTTGACGATTGGTCTAGGTTCGATATGGAGTTTGAATGTGCTCTCAAGAGCAACTGGGTTTTTGGGATTTCTCTTAGGTTCTTAAGTAGTGTTAAGCTAGCGATTTTAATGGTTTTAGGTCTTGCAGTTCATATAGATAGTGGTTCAAACTAAATCCACAAATTATTTAGTTCAGCACTTAATTAGTTTTCATTTAATTCCCAAGGAATTCAGTCCTTAAGGATTTCTGCTTGAGGTGGTACTCGGGTCTTTGTACTGATTTTTTCGAGATGTTACGATCCACTCGGTCTAGAAGTTGGAGCATCTCCTATTACCAAAAAGGTTATGTGACTTTCACCCAAGGACATCATATGTGCCCACAGTGCTAGAACCAAGTATTTACAATATCCAATTCGCCCATCCATGATTTGCATGTGGTGACCATGGCCCTAATGTCACTAGGGCGTACAGTGAATCATGTCACACCAAATGCAAAATGCATGAGTCATACCATCTAGTCATGCATCACTCCTGCGCGTACCATGCGATCATGTGGGGCACTCCATCTCATAAGGAATCCATAAATGTCTTAGTCCAATGGCATATGTTACAATCAAACACTCCTCATAATAGTTATACAAATGATTCGTATGAGCATGTATCATGATACTATACTAAGTATATTCTTAGTGTGTCTTACTAAGTACATTAGCATGATTATTAGATATAGTAGGTGATGATCGGTCTTACCCGATATGCTGCTTACACGAATAGGGGTTGAACGGTATGGAAGTCTATATGGAATGGTCTATGTTAGACTATCATAATCTATTTAAGGTACTAGTATAGCATATGTCCTAAGGCGGGGTCCACTTGAGAGGACAGTGGAAAGTATCATCATCAATAGGGGCCCAATGGTTTGGGTTAGCCAAATGGGTATTACTGACATAATTGGGGGCCCAACGGTTTGGGTTAGACCACTACGTAAGGGCGAAAATGTGCTTAACAATGGGCCCTATGAAATCATACAATGGTGGACATTTAACCACTATTGTCCTAAGGTGCGGTTTGTTTGGAAATCGAAATCATAATCATAACGGGGTTCTCGACCCTCCAATTATCTAGGAAAAGGATGGATAACACGTATATAACACATACATCATGGGTGGGCCTCATCCCTCATAATGGGCCTCATGTACATCATATTGGGCCTCACACAAGGATCTCACATACATCTCCATGGGCCTTGCTCAAAGGGCCTCATACATCACATTAGGCCTCACTCATGGGCCTCATATACGTCGTATTGGACCTCACTCGTGTGCCTCCAATACATTAAGTGGACCGCATCACATGGGCCTCATATACATCAAGTGGGCCGCATCACATGGGCCTCATATACATCAAGTGGGCCTCATATACATGGGCCTCATACATTCAAAAAAAAAATGAATCATATCGAAAGATCGTCTGGGCCATACTACAACTAGTAGTGGAGGTAATGATTTTCACTTCTAGCAATCATAAGGCCCACCATAACGTTAATTTTCCATCCAATCTGTTCATAAGGTCCCAGAGACCTGAATTAAGAGGAAAACAAATTTCATATTGAGCCAAAACTTCTGGAACCCCAAATGGGTTTCAATGGTAGGTATTTAATCCTCCACTGTTTTTACAGTGTGGTCCATCTGATAGATTGATTTGCCTTATTTTCCTTCTCAACCCTTAAGACGAGCTCGTGTAGTGAATGGATGGTTTGGATCTAACACAAACCTCATGATAAGGGCCCACAGAATTGTTGATGTTAATACAACAGCCCTACTACTGGTGGGCCACATCCTTAGATGGACAGTCAGGATATAACATGCACATCATGCAGGACTCACAAAACTTGCTAGCATTAATCCAATGTTGGTGGGGTCGACAAATGGACGGTGTGGATAAAACCCACACAGCACGTGGGGTCCATACAGATGGATGGTGTGGATCAGACCCACACAACTTGCTGATGTCAATACCATAGCTATATAGTTGTGTAACATACACCAGCCAATCCTCTACTCACACACGTGGATCTCACTTAGGGCCCACCATATAGTGTTTATGTGTGTGTGTGTGTGTGTGTATATATATATATATATATATATATATATATATTTAATGCCCAACGTCCAGCATCCAGCGAGCTTGACGGCCTAGACATGGCATCATCAAGTGGGGTCCATGGATGGATGGCACCGAAAAAATTTAGATGGATGTCATGGAATGGAATACATACATCATGCGTGGGGTCCATGTCCAGTGGACTGGACGGTGTGGACTGCCACACATGCAACAGGCCCCACTATCCATGATCCCATGGACGTTGTGGATACAAAGTATATACATCACGATGGGATTTCCACCATCCACGATGTAGATCTAATCCATTCTTCAAGGTGGGCCATCAAACAGGGAAAGAGAGAGAGAGAGAGAGATAGAGAGAACAAGTGATGGAGGGGTCCGCCACTATGAGCCCTCCCTTCCGTGCATTACAAACACACATAAAGTGGGTCCCATTATAAGTGGGCCCACCAATCAAAATCAATAGTGGAGATGCCTTCTCCACCAAAATGCAAGGTTTAGATGACCCTTTCACACTAGGAAAAATAAACATCATGGTGGGGTCTATGGAGAATGGCCCCATCATGGGATGATCATATGAATCATGGTGGGCCATCAGCCACACCTAAGGTCCAAAGTGAGATCTATACCATTAATCGGTAGGCCCCACTTAGCCCACCGTCAAAACATAAATCTAAGCCCATAAAATGCCCACCGTTAGATCTTCATAGTTCTATGGATTTCCAAAATCCCCGTCTCTCTCTTTGATGGAGGATGATGAAGATTGAAGGGTTTGATGGTGAGATTTGGGGGTAGGAAGTGAGCCTTGATCTTGGGTTCTTTCTCTCCTTAAGATTTTCTCTCCTTAGTTGCTTGGAAATGATAGGGAATGAGATGGGATGGAGTGAAATGAGAGAGGAGTGATGCGTGTAAGAAGGATGGGATGAGAGAGATGGTTGTGTAAGAGAGGCATGGGTTGTGTAAGATAAATGTGGACTTTGAGGATAGCATGTGTAAGAGAGATATGGGTTGTGTAAGAGAGGTGACATGTGAGGTATGGGTGTGATGGGTTGAGTACTTGACTAGACTTGATTGATTGATGGGACGGGTTATAAAGATTCTCTCGGGGATTTGTAAATGTCCGACGTTTCTTCGAGATAAATGCAAGCCCACATCTCCTGGCCTGGGTATCACATTGGTGTGCGAGATGCGGCGTTAGAAGCGCGGAGATGGTGTGATCGCTAAGGTACAAGTTTCGAGTCAAGACAACTCGGATCTATGAGATTCGACTTAGGGTCGCGCCCAAATGTTGTCTATAGATCACAGGTTACCGGAATTCAACATGAATGATCACGAGAGTCTATGAAATGGTACGGACTAGGATACGTGCCTTACAAACCATTGCTTGTGTAATTGAAAATTACCGGATTGAGCATGCACTTCTTGACGTAGGATCAAGCAAAAATCTAATTCCTTACTCGGTCCACGAACAACCAGGTTTGAGTGAATTAAAACCCACCCAAACCACATTACAACTTGCTGATCACTCAGTTCGTGTACCGAGAGGGATAATTGAGGATGTGTTGGTCTAGGTTGATAAATTTTACTACCTGGTAGATTTTATCATCTTGCATACTCAACCCATCGTAGACATGAGCACTCAAATTCCTGTCATTCTTGGTCGCTCATTCCTTGCCACATCAATTGCAATCATTAATTATAGGAATGGAATCATGAGTTTGTCTTTTAGAAATATGACATTAAAGTTGAATAATTTTTTTAATATGGGTAAACAGTTAGAGGATGATGACGAGTCCCATGACATTAACATGAATGACTCTTTTATGGAAGATGAAACACTTTTAAATTTATCCTTTGACCCTCTAGAGATATGTCTGGCCCACTCTTGTGATTTTGATATGATATGATTAGGGAGATGGGGATCATGCTGGATACCATGACGGTACTTGAAGTTAACAGGTGGAGGCCACAATTTGAAGAATTACCCTAAACTGATGTAATGCCTCTACTGTCCAACCTTAAGGCACCGAAGCTTGGCATAAAACCTTTTCCATTTGATTTGAAATATGTTTATTTAGGTCAAGATGAGACATACCTGCTGGTAATTTCTTCACACCTTGAGCAAAAACAGGAGAGTATGCTTATTTATACTCTCATTGAGCATAAAGGAACCCTTAGATGGTCGATTGCAGACCTCAAGTGAATTAACCCTTCAATTTGTACTCACCACATTTATCTAGAGGATAATGCGAAGACCTCCTAGCAACCACAATGAAGATTAAATCCAAACATGAAGGAAGTGGTTAAGGTCGAGGTTCTCAAGCTATTGGATGTGTGTATTATATATCATATATCCAATAGCCAATGGATGTGTGAGACCCAACCTGAGTTCTGATGTGTGCATGTATGTGTGTGAGTATGCATTCCATCCATCTTGATCCCGCGGTCCTACCGGTCGAATCCCGGTGACCAGTGACCCTTGGATAGTGTTTGCGGTCATCCGTGAGGCCAGTCGTGAAGACCCGACTCAGATCAAGTTTAGACCTATGCCATTGCGACCGTATCGTCGCCGCGGTTCCAACGACGTGTCTTGTACGTCCATCCGATGTGTGGATCGCAAGTTGGGTGCATTTCATTTTTTAAGCCCTTGATCATGATCATGTGGCCCACCTAGGGGTGGTATGCATGGATTTCTAGGTAGGTCCTATCTCTTGGAACTATTTTCAACACACACTACACTATTTCCAACACACACTACACACACACTACCTAAGACCTATCCCTACACCACCCATCTCTAAAACACCACCCACTAACCTAAAAAGCCTACTAACCCTACAACATTGTTTCTAACTCCCTATTGCCATGATTTCTCTTCTCTATCCAAGGTATGAAACTCATGATTACTTAGCTTAAAAGAGATTTTTCTCTCTTTCCCTCTCATTTCTCTCTCTCTTCTCTTCTTCCCTAGCAACCTTCTTGTAACGCCCTGAAATTCGGGGGTCGAGCATAACTCAGCTCCCGAGTTCCAAAACATCACTTATGCAACATATTTAATGATGAATGTATGTTGACTGTATTAGTGCATAAAACATGGAATAGATTAAGCCAAAACACAGGTATGCTTCAGGGACAAGTGAATAAAGCAAGCGGAAGACTTATAGTAGAATGTGTACAAGTGTAAATCCCTGAATTACATATACAACCAGATCGTGTAAAAGTGTTATTTAACAAAATTATAAGTATCAAATTACATCATTTCAGTCCCTAAAAATATCCCAGGAATCCCGTGCATCAGACCGAGGCTCGCTAGAACCCGTCTGAAAACTGCATATAGGAGAAGGCAGCCTCGTCGTCATCCAGCTCCCGCTCTGCCTCAGACATCGCATCCACATCTGCAACATCAGGGCCTAAGACAGAGTCTGGTGGGTGTGTAACACCGCCCCAGAAACGTGGGAGTGAGTGATCAACTCAGTGGAACAATAAGGCACTGGTTAACATGTTATTAGTTCAATCAAACAGTAATGATAAAGCAGGATAAGTAATTAAATCCTAAGTACTCTTGTTAATGCAAGTATGAATGTAATATGATGCGTGCCCTCACGCGTACACCCTCAGCGTCTTCATCTTACGTTACGCATGACATCGCCTCAAAGTGCGCCACATCTACAAAGCACATGCAAATGCGGTGCATGGATATGATTACCAAGTTGTTATTAGTCCATTTCACACAACAGGATTGGGAAGCTAAGATACCTTCCTCATGTCACTATCCAAACAATGATCCATACTAGGGTCGTCAATCCTAGACATCTCATATGATCATATAGTTGAGGTCGTAGCAAAGGGCTCGTCACCAATCAATGCACGCCTTTCATGCCCTTACTACCACAGATTGGCTCGTCACCTCCTTGCGGTATCCAGGTATGCTCGAGGTCACTACAAAGGGCTCGTCACCAATCAATGTAGGCAGACAGCACGAATATAGTGTCCCATACCACCATAATCGGCTCACGAGTTTAGTTGCTCATTGGTCACTACGAGGAGGCTCGTCACCCCAGCGTAGGCCGACAGCTCGACCACGGTGTCCCATACCACCATGTCCGGCTCATGAGTCTTAGCGGATCAGGTACCATGGTTATTAGGATTTCACTGGTAAGTTCGGTACCCTAGATTCAAGCAGTAGCGTCCATACATGGTTAACATACATCGGACAATCGGGTTATTTGACGAACTCGACTAGCACGAGCGCACGTTGAATTGAACGACATAGAGTGCGCAAACACTCCGCGTGGCCAAACCACTGCCGCCAACTCTAATACGGCTCGGGTTCGTCTAATACATCCTACGTGGCGAAAGCAATCTCAGCCACAAATATAGGGTCAATTACCGATCTCCTGGACTAAGGCATAGTCCCAAACATCCTACACTACGACAGATATTCATATGGAATGTAAAACAGTAATGGATCAACAACTCAAATCATGTTACATACACATCTGAAGAATATCAACTTAACATAAATGTAAGCATAGGAGATGCTTGAATTTAAATAACTTGAAAGGTAACTGCATAAAGGAAAACATGCGCATCAATAGGAGTATTGAGAATCACTTCTCAACGCCCACAATTAGTGTAATCAGTTACACTTAGATCATTCATGCATTTCTACAAACACTTAGCATACAAGGAACAACATACATAGCGTATGTTGGAATACATGCACTTAGACAATTCCTTTTACCAAGGAGTTGTCATACATGCATCTAGCATACATACATGACAAATAATCATGGCAAACACAAGTGCGTATTTTATACGTATACGGTACTTTATAAATACACTTAGAATACACAAATCTCAATATAGCACATGCATATCAGGAAAGCAATGTAAACATAACATTTGACATGTGAAATCTCATCCATAACAAGAATAAATCACTAACTGGGATTGAAAGCCTTGAAAACCATAACCTATACACTTAAAGTCCGCACCTTAAGCAAAGAAAGAACCGCCGAGCTGATTTAGACGAGTAGTCTTTGTCAACGGCGCTAGAATACCCTAAAACAAAGATGGAAATGAGATACAACAACACCAAGTCTAATCTAAGCTCTAACACAGGTTAGGGTTAGGTTAACTTACCCCAAAGGAACTCAGAATCGTCAGAGGAACGATTCAAAGTAAAGGTTCAAAGGTGAAGAAGAACAAGGAAGAATCAAGATGAATCACCAACCAACCTCTCTCACTAACTCTCTCTTTTCCACTCTCTTTCCAAGCTAGGGTTAGAGAAAATTCGTATGGAAATGAGAGCTAGGGTTAAAGGACTATATATAGGCCTTAAAATGATGGAAATAACCCCAGGGTCAAGGCATACTTAGGTTATAACCAAAGCACGCCTTTCTCGATCCAACGAAGCACTTTTGGTGGGCCTATAACCACGAAAGGTCGGACTTAAGCTCATTGACCATGGATCTAGGTCAGGCTGAGTTTTCATACCGACCGGCTCTTCAGATCAGCCGTGGCGGACCACACTCAAATCAACGGTCACGAAAACTCGATCAGGTCCACAAGCACTAGGATATGCCTGGGCCAACCATCCTGATCAGAGGGTGAAATTGGGTCAGAATCTAACGGTCAGATAGCTTAAAATCATCGCGCAAGCGACACGACTCAGATTTCAATAAAGCTTAATAAATTCCAACCGTTCTCACACTCTTCACTCCGAGCTCAATCAAATCGACCCAGAACATCAGATCGACTTGATTTTCGAGGTCAAGATCAAGCCCAACTCGGTGACCGCAACAGCCTAAGATCATCGCTATCGGACTTTCGACGCGCGGTCCAGATCCGATCCAGATCTTCCAAAAATTCCCCAGAACAACTGGATTTAGCGATGGATCCCAGATTTCAGAGTAACGTGGCGCTCACTAATCTACACAATTAGAGCCATGCAGATACAATTTAAAGTGATTGATGCGAATTTCACAAGCAATCAAGTAAAGCGCTAATTACCCCAAAACAACTACTTAAGGAAAGATTAGCACAGAAATTCCAAGGTCGTTACAATCTACCCCCCTTAAAGAAAATTTCATCCTCAAAATTCATACCTTCATATAATCCTCGAGGATCAGAGGGTAGGTCTTCCTGACCTCAGCTTCAGATTCCCAAGTAGCCTCTTCTACGCCATGATGCGTCCATAGCACCTTCACGAGAGGGATAACCTTGCTACGCAGTACCTGCTCCTTTCTATCCAGAATACGCGTCGGTCGCAGTACATAAGTGGCACCCTCACTTAACTGCACTTGCTCCCAACTGATAATATGCGAAGGATCAGGAACGTACTTCTTCAGCATAGAAACATGAAATACGTTATGCACGCCCGCAAGAGGTGTGGGCAAAGCAAGGTGGTATGCTACCGCTCCCACTCGATCCAGAACTTGAAATGGACCAATAAATCTCGGCGTCCCCCTTCTTATCTAACCGCAGAACTCCCTTTATAGGAGAGACCTTCAGAAACACATGGTCTCCAACCTCAAACTCAAGCGGTCAACGCCTCGTATCAACATAACTCTTCTGCCTACTCTGCGCTGTCAGAAGTCGACGTCGAATGATGTCTACCTTCTCTGAAGTCACCCGCACCAATTCTGGGCCAAGCAAACTACGCTCACCAATTTCTGCCCAACAATGTGGTGCTCTGTACGGGCGACCATACAACGCCTCATAAGGAGCCATGCTGATACTCGCCTGGAAACTATTATTATACGCGAACTCGGCGAGGCACAATCATCCCAACCGTCTTTGAAATCCAAAACACAAGCTCGCAACATATCCTCCAGGACTTGATTCACGCGCTCCGTCCGCCCATCTGTTTGCGGATGAAACGCGGTCTGAACTTCATTTCACACCCATTGCTTCTGGATACGAGTCCGGAAGATAGATGTAAAACGCGTGTCTCTATCGGACACAATCTCCAGGGGATCCATGTCGACGCACTATCTCCTTGATATACAACCTAGCCAACTCGTCTGCAGAGTAAGTGACTCGGATTGGTAAGAAATACACCGACTTCGTTAATCGATCGACGATCACCCAAATAGAGTCAAATCCCTTTCTCATCCTCGGCAACCCAGAAATAAAATCCATAGAGATGAAATCCCACTTCCATTCGGCTATGGGCATGGGCTGCAACAACTCAGGAGGTCGGCGATGCTCTGCCTTGACCTGCCACGTGAGACAACGAGAAACAAATTCAGCAATCTGGACCTTCATATTGTCCCACCAATAAGACCTCTTCATATCCCGATACATCTTCGTGCTACTGGATGCATCGCAAGCTTAGAACTATGGGCTAACTCGAGAACCTCACGCCTCAAGTCAGGGATTAGGAACACATAACCGCCACGAAAACGTAGGCCCCTATCAGAACTAATACTCCGGTCGGAGTTCTCATCCGTACCAACCCCGCCTCATCTTCACCAAAAGCTCATCATCCGCCTGAGCTGCAACGATCCTCTCGCCGATAAGGGGCCGTACATGAATGTGTGCGATAACCTCATACGGCTCAACCACCGTAAGCTTCGCTCAAAATCGCGCACGAACTCCAACATATCCCACTCTATCAGCGGAGCCGCAAACTTCAAAGCCTTCTTGCGACTCAACGCATCGCCACAAGGTTCGCCTTACCAGGGATGGTAAGAAACATCGAACTTGAAGTCCTTCAATGTTTCCATCCATCTCGCCTCATATTCAAATCACGCTGCGTGAAAATATACTTAAGGCTCTTGTGGTCGCAAAAGAGCTCGAACTCCTCACCATAGAGGTAATGTCTCCAAAGCTTTAATGCGAAGATGACGGTTGCTATTCCAAGTCGTGCGTAGGGTAATTCTCTTCGTGTTTCCTTAATCGACGCGAAGCATAAGCAATCACCCCGTCCTTCACATAAGGACACAACCTGGACCAATGCGAGAGGCGTCCGTATATATAATATACTTAACCCCTTGCTCGCAATACTAGCACAGGGGCGGACGTCAACTTGTCCTTGACTCCCGAAAAGCTAACTCCGCCGCTCACTCCAAGCAAACTTCAAATCCTTCCGTGTCACCGCGACAACGGTCCGGCAATCTTCGAGAAGTCCTGAATAAAGCGTCGATAATAGCCTGCCAACCCGAGAAAACTCCTCACCTCGATAACCGAACCAGGTTGCTTCCAGTCCTGCACTGCACCTACCTTGGCAAGGTCGACGGCTATCCTGTCCTTGGACACACATGTCCCGGGAACTTGACTTCCTCTTTCCGGAAATCACACTTCTTGGCGCAAAAAGCTGATTCCTCCTAAGAGTATCCAAAACCGCTCTTAAGTGCTCCTCGTGCTCGTCCGGCTCGTCGAATAAATCAAAATGTCATCAATGAAGACAATGACGAATCGAAACAGAAAGGCCGAAACACCCTGCTCATCGATCCATGAACACGGCCGGTGCGTTCGTCAGAGTCCGAACGACATCACAAGGAAGTCATAATGACCGAAGCAACGCTGTCTTAGGCATATCCTCATCCCTGATTCTCAACTGATGATACCTCGATCGCAGATCAACCTTCGAAAGTACCGTGCCCCCTTCAACCGATCAAACAGATCATCAATCCTGGGCAAAGGGTACTTATTCTTCACAATTATTCACTTAATTCAACTCGCGATAATCAATACACAATCGCAAGGAACCATCCTTCTTCTTCACAAACAAGCAGTGCTCCCCAAGGAGACACACTGGGCCGAATAAAACCCAATTCTAGCAAACCATCTATCTGCTTCCTCAACTCCTCCATTTCACTGAGGCATCCGATAGGTGGGTAAAGAAATGGGCGCGGCATGCATAAGATCGATAGCAAAATCAATCTCACGCTGAGGAGGTAATCCAGGAATCAACTCAAACACATCTTCAAACTCCTGAACTACCGGCGTACTAACCAACGCCGATTCGGCCGAACTCTCCAACAGAGAAGAATAAAAATCAATACGAATAGGGTAACTGACCTGAACTGGGAAAGTAACAATCTCGCCCTCAGGTCCATGTATCGTCACTGATCTCGCTTCACAATCAATCTCAGCTCGCATCCTCGTGAGCCAATCCATACCCATAATAACATCGTAGTGATAAAGCGGTGCGACTAGCAAATCAACACGGATCGATCCACTTCCCAGATCGACCAAACAATCCATGCAATGCTTGCCCAAGGCAGAGGACATCCCCGTAGCGGTAGTAAGCGTCACTCCTTGCATAGGAACAGATCTCAAACCCAAACACCTAACTACCGCATAAGAAATAAGGGAAGTAGTGGACCTTGTATCCACTAGCACAGAAACGGGAATACCTTCAATATGCGCTGTCACCTCAAAGGACCTCGGCACCAAGTCAGACATAGGCGCTTCAGCTGAAAGCGCATGAACACGAGCCTACTGCTAACGATTAGGCGGAGGAACCATGGGCCGCTGAGGTGGCCTGAAACCAGGAACTGCAGGTCTGAAGGATGGATGAGCTGGCGCTGATCGAAGAGGAGGAGGAGAAATCACCTGAGGCGTCGGACGGCTAACCCTCTGCGGTGGAGTAAAACCACCTGCTCGCATACGGAAAAAGCAGAAACGGTCTAAGTGCCCCACCTTCCCACAATAAGAACATCTCAGATCAGCTCTCATCTGCTGAGCGGGCGGCGCTGAACGCCTAGGAGGAGAATCAACACGCGGCCTCTTGCGAGGAAAGGTGCACGGAAATCCGGTCGCGGCCTAGGAGGCATCGGTGCTCGCATGCGGGACGCCCTATCCCCGTTCTGCTCTGCTCGCAAGGACATGCTCACTAGCTCCGCATATGAAGAAATGCTAGCACAAAGAAATCTTCGATCGGATCTCGTGTCTCCCTCGTAAAATGCCGCATCCTCATCGGCCGATCACCCAGATCAAAGGAACATACCGCCCCAACTCAAAACCGGTTCTCATACTCCGTAACCGACAACCCTCCTGGCGGAGGCGAAGGAACTCACTCTCCTTCTCATGTCGGAACGTAACCGGAAATACTTCTCGTGGAAGCGCGCCTCAAACGCCCGCCACGACCACACGAAGTCCTCCTCAACAGAGTGCGAAGCACACCGTCCCACCACAAACCGGCCTCCTTCTCAAACATGAAGGTGGCAAGCTCAACTTGCTCGACAGCAGTGCAACGGCCTCGGCATCTTAGAGATGCGGTCAATCCAATACTCGGCCTCCTCGTCCATGAGAACCCGCAAAAGTAGGAGGTCGCAAGAGCTGGAATCGCTCAATGTGCCGCTGACACTAACACTGGCACTGGCACTCCCGGATGGAGGCATAGGTGAAACAGTTGGAGTCTCCCACCGACTGAGCAAAGATGCTAGCCATGGAGGAGAGGAACTCCTGCTGCTGCCGCTGCTGAGGTGCTACCGCATCAACAACATCATCTGCTCAAACCTATCAACAGTGGAGCGGAAGAAGGTGCATGGCTCGGCTCAGAACCGAGGGTGTGACTGGAGGAGCCATAGGTGTCGACCCAACACCAACATGAGATGGACCCGCCTGTGGATCTGACTGGCTATCGCTCAAGGGAGGAACCCCAGCAAGCAACTCAATCAAAGAAAGACGGGCCGAAGTCTTCGAACCCTTAAGAGGCATCCCTACATTAAATCAAAGGATGCAACTTGTAGATTCTAAGTCACATAATCCATCCACACAACAACAACACAACAGCACAACTCCAAAACAAACAACATGCATTCCATTAACCAAAATCGTCGCAATACAAGTAGTGCAGCAATACATGAATCACGACTAGGAAAGCATGAAAACAACAACATCTAACACTTCAAACAACTACAACAACTACAACCACTAACAGCTACCACACTACAACAACTCCAACTACAAGCCAACAACGGCTACACACAGAAAGAAAAACATAATAAAGCAAAGACGGCCACGATGATGCTACTCGTCGGAATCAGGAGATGGAGGCGGAGCACCCTTATCCTGCAAGCAACACAGGATAGATTTCAAAGTCCGAGACATCTTCTTAAACTTATGCTTAACAAAGCCTCGAAGATCCACCATCTCCTGGCGTAAAGCGGCTTGCCCTTCTTCAAGCCGTAAGACGGCATCTCTGCAATCTACTCGCACCCGCTGTGCACCACAGAGGAGAGAGAGCTATCACTCGAATCTCGTGCCTCAATCTCTTCCTCGTCTTGCTCTGCTTCTTCCAGACTCCGCACCGCCTTCAGGATAACTCTCATCATCACCACTCTCGCACCACCCTCACCCTCGAGGCAAGCCGACTGTAACCAACCTCCATCAGCTTAAGGGTCCTCAAGTTGATATGGCGAACAGGGACCGGCTTCTCAGCTCCAAGCCTATAGCCGAACTTATGTGCGATCTTACAAATAAGGCGGCCAAAGGGAAGAGACTCGGTCCGTCTACTCGAACGAGCGATGAGAATAATCTGACGCAGGATGTACGTCGGCGCACACAACTTCGCATCTTGCCCCACTTGATATAGAAAATCTACCATCAGGCACGTACACTCACTGCGGTTGCTCCACCTTGGATATACATTGAACGTAAAGATGTGGTGAAACAAACGGAAGTCGTCCGTCATGAAAGAAGCCAGAAGACTCCTATTCGGCTGCCATTCAACCAGACGACCACACAAGAATCGGGTGCGACGATCCTTCTCGCGCACACTGTCCACATTCTTCTCGCTGGCATGCACTTCCCCAAGTGGCACCTTCAAGAGTCGGGATATCAAAGCAACATTGACAATTCCAACTCGAACGCTACCACAGGGAATCTTAAACTGCAGAGGATCCAGTGAAGGCTCCAAAATGTTGGCATAGAAGGCTAGCATTCGCGCGATACTCAGCTTCGAACAAGGGACCCCAACCAGCCCCTTCTAGGCGCTCCAACATGAAGAACTCACCAAAGAGCCGTGGATCAACATGAGCCTCAAAAAGGACTTTACGCCCCTCATAGACCCCATGCGGCAATTCCGCCAACAAGGTCCTACTGACAGGAGCTCAAGGATCGAGGTCCCGCTTCGTCTGGAACTCCCGCATGGCGGACGTGCTAGCGGCGGCACCTCTCAGCCTCCGTGCACGGGTTGGGCGGCTCGGCCCGGCTTCATCCACGGGCGCTGTCTTCTTCCCCATCAAGGAAAGAAGGGAAGAAATGGAAAAGATGGCCGTCACAATCTCAAAGAGGGCCATGAGAAATGAGAGAAAGAGAGAAATAGGAAGATGGTGAAGCTTCCACACAACTATTAGCCAAATAGGGAATGAAAGGGCTCAAATGAGAAGGGAAAAAGAAGAAATCAGCAATGGAATGGAAGATTTGAGAATGGGGTGATGGGTTTGCACGAAAATGGAAGGAAGATGAAGATTTGGGAGAGATTTGAAGGAGTTTGGAGAGGTTTTGGAAGAAAAGGAAAGCTTGGGGGTGGGTTTTGTGAAGGAAATAGATGAAAGGAAGGGTTTTAAAATGAAAACCGTGGAGGGGTGGGCCACACAAGCCCCATGAACGATCGGCCCGCGTCGGCCCGACCCGCCTGGCCCGGCGACCGGCGATCCCTCGCCGAACCGGCGATGGCATTGCCGGTCTCTGGACATATCGGCGATGCCTCACCGATTTGGCGAGGCCCTCCTGGTCCCCCTTGGTCCAAAACATGTGGTTCCCCCCCTGGGCCCCACTGGAAATGCCCCAAATGGCCCCTTGCGTAGTTTGAGGCCTATCGGGTCATTCTGACAGAAATCTAGTTCAAACAGCAATTTCTGGAAGGTTTAAAGGTGAAAAGGGGGAAGATAGACCGTCTGCACTCATTAATAGAGGGTCTAGGAAAGGTTTCGGGTCGCTGTGTGTGATCAGGTAAGAGTACAGACTCGATCTGGGCAAAGGTTTTCAAGAAACTTTCGCCGATAGAAGCTACGGAGCACAAACACAAAGCGATGATAGACCCACACCCAATTACACTATAGTGGCGACAACGTGCGGTGTGTGACCATAACCCAGGTCCGGTTTAATCCAGATCATGCTTTGATACCAACTTATAACGCCCTGAAATTCGGGGGTCGAGCATAACTCAGCTCCCGAGTTCCAAAACATCACTTATGCAACATATTTAATGATGAATGTATGTTGACTGTATTAGTGCATAAAACATGGAATAGATTAAGCCAAAACACAGGTATGCTTCAGGGACAAGTGAATAAAGCAAGCGGAAGACTTATAGTAAAATGTGTACAAGTATAAATCCCTGAATTACATATACAACCAGATCGTGTAAAAGTGTTATTTAACAAAATTATAAGTATCAAATTACATCATTTAATTCCCAAAAATATCCCAGAATCCCGCGCATCGACCGAGGCTCGCTAGAACCCGTCTCAAAACTGCATATAGGAGAAGGCACCTCGTCATCATCCAGCTCCCGCTCTGCCTCAGACGTCGCATCCACATCTGCAACATCAGGGCCTAAGACAGAGTCTGGTGGGTGTGTAACACCGCCCCAGAAACGTGGGAGTGAGTGATCAACTCAGTGGAACAATAAGGCACTGGTTAACATGTTATCAGTTCAATCAAACAGTAATGATAAAGCAGGATAAGTAATTAAATCCTAAGTACTCTTATTAATGCAAGTATGAATGCAATATGATGCGTGCCCTCACGCGTACACCCCCAGCGTCTTTATCTTACGTTACGCATGACATCGCCTCAAAGTGCGCCACATCTACAAAGCACATGCAAATGCGGTGCATGGATATGATTACCAAGTTGTTATTAGTCCATTTCACACAACAGGATTGGGAAGCTAAGATACCTTCCTCATGTCACTATCCAAACAATGATCCATACTAGGGTCGTCAATCCTAGACATCTCATACGATCATATAGTTGAGGTCATAGCAAAGGGCTCATCACCAATCAATGCACGCCTTTCATGCCCTTACTACCACAGATTGGCTCGTCACCTCCTTGCGGTATCCAGGTATGCTCGAGGTCACTACAAAGGGCTCGTCACCAATCAATGTAGGCCGACAGCACGAATATAGTGTCCCATACCACCATAATCGGCTCACGAGTTTAGTTGCTCATTGGTCACTACGGGGAGGCTCGTCACCCCAGCGTAGGCCGACAGCTCGACCACGGTGTCCCATACCACCATGTCCGGCTCATGAGTCTTAGCGGATCAGGTACCATGGTTATTAGGATTTCACTGGTAAGTTCGGTACCCTAGATTCAAGCAGTAGCGTCTATACATGGTTAACATACATTGGACAATCGGGTTATTTGACGAACTCGACTAGCACGAGCGTACGTTGAATTGAACGACATAGAGTGCGCAAACACTCCGCTTGGCCAAACCACTGCCGCCAACTCTAATACGGCTCGGGTTCGTCTAATACGTCCTACGTGGCGAAAGCAATCTCAACCACGAATATAGGGTCAATTACCGATCTCCTGGACTAAGGCATAGTCCCAAACATCCTACACTACGACAGATATTCATATGGAATGTAAAACAGTAATGGATCAACAACTCAAATCATGTTACATACACATCTGAAGAATATCAAGTTAATATAAATGTAAGCATAGGAGATGCTTGAATTTAAATAACTTGAAAGGTAACTGTATAAAGGAAAACATGCGCATCAATAGGAGTATTGAGAATCACTTCTCAACGCCCACAATTAGTGTAATCAGTTACACTTAGATCATTCATGCATTTCTACAAACACTTAGCATACAAGGAACAACATACATAGCGTATGTTGGAATACATGCACTTAGACAATTCCTTTTACCAAGGAGTTGTCATACATGCATCTAGCATACATACATGACAAATAATCATGGCAAACACAAGTGCGTATTTTATATGTATACGGTACTTTATAAATACACTTAGAATACACAAATCTCAATATAGCACATGCATATCAGGAAAGCAATGTAAACATAACATTTGACATGTGAAATCTCATCCATAACAAGAATAAATCACTAACTGGGATTGAAAGCCTTGAAAACCATAACCTATACACTTAAAGTCCGCACCTTAAGCGAAGAAAGAACCGCCGAGCTGATTTAGACGAGTAGTCTTTGTCAATGGCGCTAGAATACCCTAAAACAAAGATGGAAATGAGATACAACAACACCAAGTCTAATCTAAGCTCTAACACAGGTTAGGGTTAGGTTAACTTACCCCAAAGGAACTCAGAATCGTCAGAGGAACGATTCAAAGTAAAGGTTCAAAGGTGAAGAAGAACAAGGAAGAATCAAGATGAATCACCAACCAATCTCTCTCACTAACTCTCTTTTCCACTCTCTTTCCAAGCTAGGGTTAGAGAAAATTCGTATGAAAATGAGAGCTAGGGTTAAAGGACTATATATAGGCCTTAAAATGATGGAAATAACCCCAGGGTCAAGGCATACTTAGGTTATAACCAAAGCACGCCTTTCTCGATCCAACGAAGCACTTTTGGTGGGCCTATAACCACGAAAGGTCAGACTTAAGCTCATTGACCATGGATGTAGGTCAGGCTGAGTTTTCATACCGACCGGCTCTTCAGATCAGCCGTGGCGGACCACACTCAAATCAACGGTCACGGAAACTCGATCAGGTCCACAAGCACTAGGATATGCCTGGGCCAACCATCCTGATCAGAGGGTGAAATTGGGTCAGAATCCAACGGTCAGATAACTTAAAATCGTCGCGCAAGCGACACGACTCAGATTTCAATAAAGCTTAATAAATTCCAACCGTTCTCACACTCTTCACTCCGAGCTCAATCAAATCGACCTAGAACATCAGATCGACTTGTTTTTCGAGGTCAAGATCAAGCCCAACTCGGTGACCGCAACAGCCTAAGATCATCGCTATCGGACTTTCGACGCGCGGTCCAGATCCGATCCAGATCTTCTAAAAATTCCCCAGAACAAATGGATTTAGTGATGGATCCCAGATTTCAGAGTAACGTGGCACTCACTAATCTACACGATTAGAGCCATGCAGATACAATTTAAAGTGATTGATGCGAATTTCACAAGCAATCGAGTAAAGCGCTAATTACCCCAAAACAACTACTTAAGGAAAGATTAGCACAGAAATTCCAAGGTCGTTACACTTCCTCCAAAAATCTCCAAATTCTCCAGCCCCTTCTCCTCCTTTTTCCTCTTAATCCATCCATTGAAAACCCATATCATCCATCTATCTTGGTTCCTTGGAGCATTTGGAGCTTGGTGATCCAAGTTTTGGTGAAGATATTTAGGAGGGTACTTCTTTATTCCATGCAATATCCTTTCCATAGTGAAGATCTTCTTCTTCTTTCATTCAAAAAGTGTAGGACCCACCAATCAATGGTGGAGATCCTACACAATTCCTTGGATGTGGCCAAATGGTCCATCTTATGCATGCATGTCCCATGCATGGGGTTTCCTCTTGATGGACCCCATCATGGATGGTTCTCCACATTCCATAATTTGATTGGTCATCTAGACCCTTGCATCATGGTTGGGATGGTATCTCATCCATTGATCTCAAGTGTAGATCATGCATGATGAAGATCCATGGTGAAATATAGATGGAAATGCAATGTGTGGGTGTGATTGTGTTGGGGAAGGCTAAATAGTGACAAAGCCTTCTCTCAATGGCCGGAATGTCTTTTTTCTCTTCTTCTACCTTTCCTATGATTCCTGATGATGTGTGTGCTCCACTTGGTGGGCCTGGATAGTCCAGAAAAGTCCAGCTAGGGTGGGACATGCATACCTACCTACACTATGGTTGGGTGTCCCATTTGCTGGCCTTTATTGATGCATGCAAGTGTGGTAACCTTGGGATTTGTTTTGGCCATTTGTGGGGCCCACTAGGGAGGGCCATAGCACCTAGTTCCTGGAGTATTTTCCCTTTTTATTTAACTTATATAATTAATTTTATCCAAGTACATGTTGCTGTCCAGAATTTTCTGGACAGTTTCTGGTTGATTTTAGACCAGATTTTGGGAGTGTTTGGGGGACTATTCATAACCACCAAATATACTTTTCTAAAATTTTGGGATCTCATCTTGATATCTCCCAAATTTCATCCCCATCTGACATTCATTGAGGTCCCAAAGCTGTGGTCCAAGTGAGGTGGACAGTCTGGATTTTTTGCATTATTCCAACAGCAATCCACCCTAGACAGGTTAGAATTCCAAAATTTATTAAAATAGTTTTGGGTGTGTAAAAATTATAAAAAATTATGGGAAGGTGAACCACCCATGGTAGGACCCACCTACAAAATTGTGAGGCCAATGGACACCTGTACACACCATAGTAATGGCTGGACCGGCCCATTACAACATGGTGTCCAAATTAGTCCGATTTTCAGGACAGATTGATTTCTTTAAATGAATTAAAATATTATAGATGTCTAAAAATTTTGAAACCATATGGGGGTGTGGCCCACCTATGTTAGTGTCACTCTGTAAAATTTCAGCTCCAACGGACCTCATTTGGACATCCAAAAGAATGGGCCAAGATAATTGGACTGCCAAATTTTCTGCTCTGCAGTCCAGCAATATGCCTTGATAAAACCATAATTCAAAAATATTTCCTCTGATGGTGGGCCACCTTTTTTTGTTTCCTCTCATTATATGCATGATGAGGGGCCTTGGCCCTCAATTTCCATAGTTTTAGAGGCCCTGGACCCACTCCAATAGAGTGCCCAAATTTACAACAGCAACATGTTATAATTATGCTTAGCCTTTGAGCTGAAATTTCGAGGAGTGAGGCCCACCACATTGTGAAGATCTTAGAGAAAATAATTTATACATTTGGTTCCTTAAATATTGGGCTTAATAAATGCACTTTTGAGGCTCACCACAGTTGAATTTAATTGGGTCCATGAATGTAGCTAGTTGTTGAACTCTTTAGGCTCAATTGGGCTGGGACTTCCAGATAGGCCCATTGAACTCTTGGGCCATTTTTACCATACTATTGTGTTGTTTTAGTGGGCCAGATTACACAAGTAGATGGGCCCTTGGTTGCCCACCAAATCAACTTTAATACTTGGGCTGGGTTGTAGGGCCAATTTACTTGACTAAGAGCATGACATTTGCCCATGTGGTTTGAGCAATGGGTTGCCCACTAGGCCACCACAATATATGTGATTAGTGGCCTTTATGTTGGGCCCTAACCTTTCCCCTATGGGCCCATAGTGGTATAAATGGGTTAGGCTATGTGTGTTTCCCTTGGACCCATGTTTTGTATAGGCCTTGGGCCGCCTTTCTGAAGCCCAACATGAGTGTTTGTGGTATGATTATGGCTGCCGATTTCTTATTTCGAATGTTACGTGGGCCTCTGGCCTTGATCCATAATCAATTAGAGATGGGCTACCTCTTGGGGACCAATTGTGGATGGATGTCCACATTGGTAGCCCTAAGGTAGGCCCATGGGCTTCTATGGGTGGTTAAAGGTCCACCATAGACCCTTGCTAGGCCCATTTCATCTATTTAGGCCCATACCATTGTTCTCCTTAGTCTCGTGGGCTACCCCAGGTATATGGGCCCCCACTAGAGGTTGTATTCCTTATGAGGAATTGGTTAAGTACCTAGACCCTTCATGGTTAGGTAGAGAGTTCATCTTCACCTCATTGGCACCCCTATTTATCTTCATGGCCCACTTCCATACGCATCATATGTATGCTTGGTTGAGGTGTGATTGGCCATGGTTGTGCCATTATGTAGGACATGTTGGTATCTCCCCGAGAGATGGATGCTTGGGATTGATGCATGGGTGATTGTGTGGTTCATACAACTTGTGGATATCCGCCCTTACTTTATCAGGGCCTTACCTCCAAAGGGGTATTCGTGGATGGTCGTATGTCGAGACACCGAAAATATTAGTTGAGCATATAGAGTGCATAGGATGCCCATGGGTGAAATTCTCAAAACTTTCATGGTACCAAGGATCTGCTCCAACGCCGTGACCGGGTGGAATACATGAGCGCACGAGGGCCTTATACCGTTAGGCCATGACTCCTACTGTCGTGTAGTCAGTTGTATAGGGGTGTGGCCTTACCTGCATGGTGTGAGGAGGCATTGCTAGGTCGAGTCTGACCGGCTCATAAATGGGTCCGTTACCTTCAGGCCTTGTTGGTGATTGGTTGTCCACAGGCAGGTAGTGAGGTCTCTTACGCTCGTTTGACTATGCGGGGTCTGCAGAGCGGTAGTCATTCAGCAGTGTAATGGACCCCAGTGATTTCCTTATGATTGGAAATGTACTTGACTTATTGTTTGGATATGAGCACTGACATTACTTGCATCGCATTAGCATTTGTTGTACAAGCCCCCTTCATGCATTACCTTGGTATGGCACCCATTACTCATTGCATCACGTTCATGGTAAGCCTTGGTAAGGCTAGTGATATGCTCATTGATCATGCTTCTCTCCTTATACCTCCTACTATTCTTCTATGCACGATTGTCACACACTTACACTACCCTCTAAGCTTCTATAAGCTTATGCACGATTGATGCGTGCAGGAGACTCTAGGTAGGCGCCGTAGCAGCAGAGCGTGGAGTAGAGTTGAGTAGTGTGGACTCTAGTGTTGCTAATTTCTCTCTCTTTTCCTTTTATTCTCATTTATGTCCTTTTGGACCTTATGGATGATGTAAAAGTTCAAATTTTTAGTAGATTTTATGATGTGTGCCTTTGTTATTCTTAGATGTACTTGTTGTGATCTTGGGTATGATCATATTGGAAATGATTATACTATTATGAAAATCCTCCTTGTAAGATCCCAGGATTGAAATCTACCTCAGGAGCTGAGAATGGGTACTACAGAGGTTGTTGCGGTCAGAACCGGTAATTGGGTTCCTTGTGAGTCCGGTTACCGAGTCTGGGGCATGAAAGGAGTTAGTATCAGAGCATAGCAAATTTTGGAATGACTAAGGATAACATCGCAGGTCTGTCAAGAACATGGGACAAGTAGTGTCCTGAAATCCTTCCTTTCACTCCATATTGATCCTATAATTGTCTTGATTCCTTGCGTCGTCATTATTTTGTAAACGATGCCGCATAGACGTGGCACCCGTGGTCATGGCGCCCGTGGTCGTGGTGCCCGTGGACGAGGCACCCGAGTTACCCATCCTACTCGAGCACATCTTGCTCCCGTTGTTGAGGATCAGGTTCCTGAGGTCCCGATCCGTCCTGTTCCTTTAGTTGAGCCCGTAGCGCCCGTACCTCCAGTTGCTCTGGTTCCCCCACCTATTTCCCCTCCTCAGCCTATTGTTTCAGTTTTGGAGGCTCCTGCTCGGCTAGTCACACCCGTGCCTCCGCCTGAGGCAAGTGTCACCCCTGCCTTTCCGACAGTACGTATAGGAGCTGAGCATTTTCAATAGTTGATGCAGCTTTTTACCACCGCATTATAGACCCGCCAGCCAGCTACCACTGAGGTTTCTGGGTAGTCTGATTTACCACGAGCTAGTGCGATAGTTCGAGAGTTCCTGCAGCATGATCCCCTGAGGTTTAGTGGTGACCCTGACCCTTCTACCGTCGAGGCTTGATGCACTGAGGTTGCAAGGATTTTTGACACTATTCAGTGTCCTGCGGGTCAGAGAGTATCCCTTGCAACCTATCTTCTTTAGGGTGAGGCCCGTCATTAGTGGTCATCTGTATCTAAGATGGTCGGACCTCAGTTTGTTTGGACATGGGAGGAGTTCGTGGTCTGTTTCGACCAGAAGTTCTTCCTTGAGCATGTTTAGATCCAGCGAACGATCGAGTTTGAGACCCTAGTGCAGGGTGATTTGACTGTATCTCAGTATGAGGCTCGTTTCTTGGCCTTGTCTAGATTTGCTCCTCATCTCACTAGTGATGAGAAGATGAGGGCTCGAGGTTTTATGACTGGTTTGTGTCCTGCCCTTCGCAGTCGTGTGGTATGGCATTGTTTGGAGATGTTTGACCAGATCGTTCATCGGGCACTGTTTTATGAGGAGGACTGGGCTATGACCCAGAGGTTGAGAGAGCAGAGTTCCAGTGGAGACCGGAAGAGGAGGGCACCAGCCGGCAGTTCTAGGTAGCACCGTCAGTAGAGAAGGAGGGGCAGGTCAGGATTTTCTCAGCCTACGGTTCAGATAGTAGCTTCATCATCATCGTCAGCACCAACTTCAGGCCCCTTTTCTGGTGTATGCTTCAGCTGTGGACAGGCCGGGTATCGGAGGCGTGAGTGCCCTCTCCCCATTCAACAGCAGAGGCCACCGCAGTTGCCTCCTCATCCTCCTCTGTAGCAGCAGAGAGCTCAGCTTCCACCCGCCGCTCCTAGGGCTCCTCAGCAGCAGAGGCAGCCAGGTAGACCTCCTCAGTAGCGACAGCAGCAGCAGAGACAGCAGCAGCCGTAGCACCAGCAGAGGGGATATCCGCATGTTCGGTCCCTGGGTCCAGTATGTATCGCAGCCCAGCAGGCACAGACTCAAGACCCTCAGTCTTCCGGGTTACTTCCCCTACCAGCTCAGGGCCACTTTTATTCTGTGCAGAAGGTGCCAGGCTAGGACCGGCAGTCATCGACCGGTGGAGTAGTCGAGGGTATTCTTCTTATTTCTTCCTGCATCGCTCATGTTTTATTTGATTCTGGTGCCTCTCATTCTTTTGTGGCCGAGTAGTTTTACCGATCGACAGGTATTCCATCGGAGTCCGTGTCTGAGGCTTTGACCGTTTCGACTCCCATGGGGAAGTCTATGATGTTGACCCTTCACTGTCCTTCTTGCCCGGTGTTAGTGGGTGAGATGTTCCTTCCTGCCAATCTGTTCATGATGTCGATGTCAGGTTTTGATGCGATTTTGGGTATGAACTGGCTTGAAGAGTATGGTGCCATCTTAGACTGTGCAGCGAGGACGGTTACGTTTCACATTCCAGGCTTGCCAGTGTTCGAGTTCGTCGCTAAGCCTAGAGGAGAGCCGTTATCTAGTTTCTTGGCTTCAGTCATTGAGGATTCTGTGGCAGAGAGTATTGAGCTATTGCCAGTTGTTTGTGAGTACCCAGATGTGTTTCAGGAGATCCTAGGTTTGCCTCCACGTCGGCAGGTGGAGTTCTAAATTGATTTGGTGCCCGGTACTGCGCCCATCTTAAAGGCCCCCTATCGGATGACACCGTTGGAGTTGAGGGAACTGTAGGAGTAGTTGGATGAGCTTCGGGACTTAGGTTTCATTCGTCCCAGTAGTTCACATTGGGGAGCCCCGATATTGTTTGTGAAGAAGAAGGATGGTTAGTTACGACTCTGTGTAGATTATCGTGAGCTCAACAGAGTCACCATCAAGAACCGATACCTGCTTCCCCGTATTGATGACTCATTCGATCAGTTGCAGGGTACATGGTATTTTTCCAAGATTGACTTGCATTTTGGTTACCATCAGATTCGGGTCCAAGAGGAGGACATTCCGAAGACAGCTTTTCGGACACGTTATGGTCACTTCGAGTTCCTGGTCATGTCATTTGGACTGACCAACGTGCTCGCTATATTCATGCAGCTGATGAATGAGGTTTTTCAGCCATTCCTTGATCAGTTTGTGGTGGTATTAATTGATAATATTCTTGTATATTCGAGGACTCGAGAGGACCATGCTGAGCACCTGCGGATTGTGCTTGAGACCCTCCGTGCCCACCAGCTGTATGCGAAGCTGGAGAAGTGTGAGTTTTGGCAGGAGGAGATGAAGTTCCTAGGTCACGTGGTGACGAGGGAGGGTGTAGCTGTGGACCCCTCGAAGGTTGATGCAGTGCGTCGGTGTGGCCAGCCCACGAACGCGTCCGAGATTCGTAGCTTCCTTGGTCTGGCGGGATATTACTAACGGTTTATCGAGGGTTTCTCCTGTATTGCAGCACCGCTGACCCGATTGATGCGGAAGGGCGTCGAGTTTGTCTGGAGTGACGCTTGCGAGAAGGCATTTACAGAGTTGAAGGACCACCTCACGTCCGCTCATGTTATCACTATTCCTGATGGGAGTGAGAGTTTTGTTGTTTTTACTAATGCCACCAGAGTTGGCTTGGGTGCTGTACTGATGCAGCATGGAAAGCCAGTGGTGTATGCCTCGCGCCAGCTCAAGGTCCATGAGCTAAACTACCTCACTCATGATTTGAAGCTCGCAGCAGTCGTCTTCATACTGAAGGGGTGAAGATATTATCTATATGGGCTTAGGTTCGAGCTCTTCTCGGATCATAAGAGCTCGAAGTATCTATTTTCGCAGTTCGAGTTGAACCTGCGATAGAGGCAATGGATGGAGTTGCTGAAAGACTATGATTTTCACCTTCAGTACCACCCGGACAAGGCAAACGTGGTGGCGGACATGCTCAGCCGCCAGCCACGAGGCCTGGTGGCACAGATGATGGTGCGTGAGTGGCAGATGCTCGAGGATATATCAGAGTTTGACTTTGAGTTTGGTCTGCAGTCTTTCATTATTCAGCTTTCGAGCTTGTCGATTCAACCCTCCTCAGTGGCCAGGGTGATCAAGGCTCAGCAGACGGACGAGTCACTTCAGGAGTACCGAGCAGAGGCCGCATCCATGGAGCAGTCAGACTGGAAAATTAGTTCCGATGGTGGATTACGCTTCAGAGGCCGATTGTGTGTCCCGTACGTTCCAGAGTTGCATCGGGATCTGATGACCGAGGCACACCGATCGAGACTTACTATCCACCCAGGCTCCACGAAGATGGATCATGATATGAGGAGGCAGTACTTCTGGTAGGGGATGAAGCGCTAGATTGTGAGTTTTGTGGCCGAGTGTGATACATGCCAGCGTGTTAAGGCCGATCATCAGAGACCTCCTGGTCCCTTGCAGCCATTGAGCATTCCAGAGTGGAAGTGAGAGCATGTATCGATGGACTTCATCGCAGGTTTGCCGAGGACTCAGCGCGGTCACGATACCTCTGGGTTATCCTTGATCGTCTGACGAAATCAGCTCATTTCATTTCAGTACGTGCTTCTTGGTCTATGGACCGGTTAGCGAGGATATTCATTGAAGAGATAGTAAGACTGCACGACATCCCAGTTTCGATCATTTCAGACTGAGACTCCAAATTTACGTCTCAGTTTTGGAGGAGTTTTCAACAGGCATTGGGGGTCACTTTGCATCTTAGCACCACATATCATCCACAGACGGATGGGCAGACCGAAAGGGTAACCAGATCCTTGAGGATATGCTCAGGGCTTGTGTGATCGACTTTGCAGGAAGTTGGGATGATCATATGCACCTCGCCGAATTCGCATACAACAACAGCTATCAGGTGACTATCATCATGGCTCCTTTTGAGGCACTTTATGGCAGACCGTGCAGATCTCCTAGTTGTTAGACCGAGGTTGGAGAGCGTCGTCTCTTAGGTCTCGAGCTTGTGTTGCAGACGTAAGAGGTTATTGATGTTATCAGGCAGAGGATGCACACAACTCAGAGCCAGCGGAAGAGTTTTGCTGATCGTTGGTGTCGACCCCTCGAGTTCGTAGTTGGGGACATGTTATATCTCAAGGTCTCACCTATGAAGGGCATGGTTCGCTTTGGTGTGAAGGGCAAGCTCGCCCCGAGATTCATCAGACCTTTTGAGATTACCGAGTGCGTGGGCACTGTGGCTTATAGGCTTGCCTTACCTCCTGAGTTGTCTTGATCCACGACGTGTTTCATGTTTCTATGTTGCGGAGATGTGGGTCAGACACTATTCCTGTGATTGATTGGCAGCCACTTGAGGTCAGTGAGGATGCTTCCTATATTGAGCAGCCGATTCGTATCCTTGATAGGAAGGAGTAGGTCCTCAGGACCAAGGTCATTCCCTTGGTTGAAGGTGTAATGGGGTCATCATTCAAAGGCCGAGGCGTTTTGGGAACATGAGGCCGAGATTAGAGAGCGTTATCCCCATTTGTTTGATGATTGATTGATATATGATTGTTTGTATTGCCTTCCTTATATGATGATTGCTATATGGTGGTGGTGTTTTGTCTTTTATTTTGTCTTAGATTGTTCAATTTCAAGGACGCAATTTCTTTGTTGGTGGAAAGGGTTGTGAGACCCGACCCGAGTTCGCATGTGTGCATGTGTGTGTATGAGTATGCATTCCGTCCATCTTGATCCCGCGGTCCTACCGTTCGAATCCCGGTAACCCGTGACCCTTGTATAGTGTTTGCGGTCATTCGTGAGCCCAATCGTGAAGACCCGACTCGGATCGAGTTGAGACCTATGCCATTGCGACCGCATCGTCGCCGTGGTTCCAATGACGCGTCTTGTACGTTCATCTGATGTGTAGATCGTAAGTTGGGTGCATTTCATTTTCTAAGCCCTTGATCATGATCATGTAGCCCACCTAGGGGTGGTGTGCATGGATTTCTAGATAGGTCCCATCTCTTAGAACTATTTCCAACACACACTACACTATTTCCAACACACACTACTTAGGCCCTATCCCTACACCACCCATCTCTAAAACACCACCCACTAACCTAAAAAGCCTACTAACCCTACAACATTGTTTCTAACTCCCTATTGCCAATATTTCTCTTCTCTATCCAAGGTAAGAAACTCATGATTACTTAGCTTAAAAGAGATTTTTCTCTCTTTCCCTCTCATTTCTCTCTCTCTTCTCTTCTTCCCTAGCAACCTTCCTCTAAAAATCTCCAAATTCTCCAGTCCCTTCTCCTCCTTTTTCCTCTTAATCCATCCATTGAAAACCCATCTCATCCATCTATCTTGGTTCCTTGGAGTATTTGAAGCTTGGTGATCAAAGTTTTGGTGAAGATATTTAGGTGGGTACTTCTTTATTCCATGCAATATCCTTTCCATAGTGAAGATCTTCTTCTTCTTTCATTCGAAAAGTGTAAAACCCACCAATCAATGATGGAGATCCTACCCAATTTCTTGGATGTGGCCAAATGGTCCATCTTAGGCATGCATGTCCCATGCATGGGGTTTCCTCTTGATAGACCCCATCATGGAGGGTTCTCCACATTCCATAACTTGATGGGTCATCTAAACCTTTGCATCATGGTTGGGATGGTATCTCATCCATTCATCTCACGTGTAGATCATGCATGATGAAGATCCATGGTGAAATATAGATGGAAATGCAATATATGGGTGTGATTGTGTTAGGGAAGGCTCAATAGTGACGGAGCCTTCTCCCAATGGCCGGAATGTTTTTTATTTTCTCTTCTTCTACCTTTCCTATGATTGCTGATGATGTGTGTGGTCCACTTGGTAGGCCTGGATAGTCCAGAAAAGTCCAGCTAGGGTGGGACATCCATAACCACCTACACTATGGTTGGGTGTCCCATTTGCTAACCTTTATTAATGCATGCAAGTGTGGTAACCTTGAGATTTATTTTGAACATTTGTGGGGTCCACTAGGGAGGGCCATAGCACCTAGTTCTTGGAGTATTTTCCCTTTTTATTTAACTTATATAATTAATTTTATCCAAGTACATGTTGCTGTCCAGAATTTTCTGGACAGTTTCTGGTTCATTTTGGACCAGATTTTAGGAGTGTTTGGGGAACTATTCATAACCACAAAATATACTTTTCTAAAAGGTGGGGATCTCATCTTGATGTCTCCCAAATTTCAGCCCCATCTGACATTTATTGGGGTCCCAAAGGTGTGGTCTAATTGAGGTGGACAGTCTGGATTTTCTGCACTGTTCCAGCAGCAATCCACCCTGGACAGGTTAGAATTCCAAAATTTATTAAAATAGTTTTGTGTGTGAAAAAATTATAAAAATTTAGAGGAAGGTGTATCACCCATGGTGGGACCCACCTAAAAATTTTTGAGGGCAATGGACACCTGTACACACCATAATGATGGCTGGACCGGCCCATTACAACATGGTGTCCAGATCAGTCCGATTTTCAGGACAGATTGATTTCTTTAAATGAATTAAATTATTTATAGATGTCCAAAAATTTTGAAATCTTGTGGAGGTGTGACCCACCTATGGTAGTGTCACTCTGTCAAATTTCAGCTCCAACAGACCTCATTTTGGCATCCAAAAGAATGGGCCAAGATAGTTGGACTGCCAGATTTTCTGCTGTGCAGTCCAACAATATGCCTTGATAAAACCATAATTCAAAAATATTTCCTCTGATGGTAGGCCACCTTTCTGGGTTTCCTCTCATTGTATGAATGATGAGGGGCCTTAGCCCTCAATTTCCAGAGTTTTAGAGGCCCTGGATCCACTCCAATGGAGTGCCCAAATTTAGGACAACAACATGTTATAATTATGTTTGGCGTTTGGGCTGAAATTTTGAGGAGTGAGGCCCACCACATTGTGAAGATCTTAGAGAAAATTATTTATACATTTGGTTCCTTAAATATTGGGTTTAATAAATGCACTTTTGAGGCCCACCACAGTTGAATTTAATTGGGTCCATGAACGTAGCTAGTTGTTGAACTCTTTAGGCCCAATTGGGCTGGGACTTTCCAAATAGGCCCATTGAACTCTTGGGCCATTTTTACCATACTATTGTGTTGGGTTAGTGGGCCAGATTACACAAGTAGATGGGCCCTTGGTTGCCCACCAAATCAACTTTAATACTTGGGCCAGGTTGTAGGACCAACTTACTTGACTAAGAGCATGACATTTGCCCATGTGGTTTGAGCAATGGGTTGCCCACTAGGCCACCACAATATATGGGATTAGTGGCCTTTATGTTGAGCCCTAACCTTTCCCCTATGGGCCCATAGTGGTGTATATGGGTTGGGCTATGTGTGTTTCCCTTAGACCTATGTTTTGGATAGGCCTTGGGCCACCTTTCTGAAGCCCAATATGAGTGTTTGTGGTGTGATTATGGCTGCTCGTTTCTTATTTCTGATGTTGTGTGGGCCTTGGGCCTTGATCCATGATCAATTAGAGATAGGCTACCTCTTGGGGACCAATTGTGGTTGGATATCCACATTAGTGGCCCTAAAGTAGGCCCATGGGCTTTTATGGGTGGTTAAAGGTCCACCATAGACCCTTACTAGGCCCGTTTCATCTATTTAGGCCCATACCATTGTTCTCCTTAGTATCGTGGGCTACCCTAGGTATATGGGTCCCCACTAGAGGTTGTATTCCTTATGAGGAATTGGTTAAGTACCTAGACCCTTCATGGTTAGGTAGAGAGTTCATCTTCACCTTATTGGCACCCCTATTCATCTTCATGGCCCACTCCCATACGCATCATATGCATGCTTGGTTGAGATGTGATTGGCCATGGTTGTGCCATTGTGTAGGACATGTTGGTATCTCCCCAAGAGATAGATGCTTGGGATTGATGTATGGGTGATTGTGTGATTCATGCATCTGGCATTGCATAGCTTGTGGATATCTACCCTTACTTCATCAGGGCCTTACCTCCACAGGGGTATTCGTGGATGGTCGTATGTCGGGACACCAAAAATATTAGTTGAGCATACCGGGTGCATAAGATGCCCGTGAGTGAAATTTTCAAAACTTTCATGGTACCAAGGATCTACTCCAACGCCATGACCGACTGGAATACATGAGCACACGAGGGCCTTATACCGTTAGACTGCGACTCCCACTATCGTGTAGTCAGTTGGATAGGGGTGTGGCCTTACCTGCCTAGTGTGAGGAGGCATTGCTAGGCTGAGTCTGACCAACTCATAAATGGGTCCTCTACCTTTAGGCCTTGTTGGTGATTGGTTGTCCACAGGCCGGTAGTGAGGTCTCTTACACTCGTTTGACTATGCGGGGTCTGCAGAGTGGCAGTCATTCAGCAGTGTAATGGACCCTGGTGATTTCCTTATGATTGGAAATGTACTTGACTTATGGTTTGGATATGAGCACTGACATTACTTGCATCGCATTAGCATTTGCTGTATAAGCCCCCCCTTCATGCATTGCCTTGGTATGGCACCCATTACTCATTGCATCTCGTTCATGGTAAGCCTTGGTAAGGCTAGTGATATGCTCATTGATCATGCTTCTCTCCTTATACCTCCCACTATTCTTTTATGCACCATTGTCACACACTTACACCACCCTCTAAGCTTCGATAAGCTTATGCATGATTGATGCGTGCAGGAGACTCTAGGTAGGCGTTGTAGTAGCAGAGTGTGGAGTAGAGTTGAGCACTAAGGACTCCAGTGTTATTGATTTCTCTATCTTTTCCTTTTATTCTCATGTATGTCCTTTTGGACCTTATGGATGATGTAAAAGTTCAAATTTTTAGTGGATTTTGCGATGTGTGCCTTCGTTATTCTCAAATGTACTTGCTGTGATCTTGGGTATGCTCATATTGGAAATGATTATACTGTTATAAAAATCCTCCTTGTAGATCCCAGGATCAGAATTTAGCTCAGGAGCCGAGAATGGGGTACTACAGAGGCTGTTGCGGCCAGAACCGGTAATCGGGTTCCTTGTGAGTCCGGTTACCGAGTTTGGGGCGTGACAGGATGTGCCCAACTCAAGTGGTTCCTAAGAAGTCCAGAATCACCATCGTAGCTAATGTCAACAATGAACTTGTGCCAGCTAGAGTCACTATTGGTTGGAGATTGTACATTGACTAAAGGAAATTGAATATTGTCATGAGGAAGGACCACTTTCCTTTGCCCTTCATTAATCAAATCTTGGAAAGGCTAGTTGGTCATTCTTATTATTACTTCCTTGATGAGTATTCATGTTACAACTAGGTAGAGATAGCCCTTAAATATCAGGAAAAGACCACATTCACATGTCCCTTTGGCACCTTTGCCTACCGAAGGATGCCATTCAGACTGTGTAATGTCCCCACTACTTTTCAGTGATGCATAATAAGTATTTTTTCTGACATTGTAGGTCAATATCTAGAGGAATTTGTGGACAATTTCTCCGTTTTTAGTCCATCATTTAGCGATTGTTTGGAGAATCTTAAATGTGTGTTGAATCGATGTGAGGAAAAGAACTTTGTACTAAATTGGGAGAAGTGTTATTTCATGGTTCGTAAAGGAATTGGCCTTGGACATATCATCTTGTCTAAAGGAAATGAGGTAAATAAGACTAAGATTGATCTTATCTCTAACTTACCTCCACCCAAAAACATACGTGACGTGCGATCCTTCTTTGTACATGCCAGCTTCTATAAAAGATTCATAAAGGACTTTAGTCACCTCTCTCATCCTTTATGTAATCTACTTCAAAAGGATGTACCATACGAGTGGACTGACCAATGCCAGGAAGCTTTTTCTAACCTCAAGGGCATGTTAACCACTACACCTATCATGCAGCCACCCGATTAGAGCATTCCGTGCTGTTTCTTATTATACTATTGGGAGAGTGTTAGGCTAAAGAAAAGAAAAGAAGCCCTATGTTATACACTATGCAAGTAGAACTCTAAATCCTACCTAAGTAAATTACTCGACTATGGAGAAGGAGCTGTTAGCAGTAGTAATCACTTTGGATAAATTTAGGTCCTACTTAATCGGATCTAAGATCATCATTTACACAGATTATGCGGCGCTTAAGTATCTTCTTTCTAAGAATGATTTTGAGACCCACTTAATAAGATGGATCTCCTACTCCAAGAGTTTGATTTGGAAATAAAAGATAAAAAGGGAGTAGAGAACGTAGTGGCTGACCATCTTTCCTGCCTTGATCTCCTGATCCCCTTGAGATGACACATATAAATGACATATTTCTTGACGAACAATTGTTTAAAGTCTCCCATTCACCTTAGTTTGCTGATATTCCTAATTATCTTGCTACAGGTTTCATTTCAACACATTGGACTACACAACATAAAAAAAATCTTCGTTGAGGTTCGTAAGTTCTTATAGGATGATCCGTACTTATTTAAATATTATCCAAACCAAATCTTAAGGAGATGTGTGCCAGAAAATGAACACCAAAGTATCATCTCCTTTTATCACTCTTAGGCTTGCGGTGGTCTCCTTTCTTCTAAAAATACCACGGCCAAAATTCTGCAGTGTGGTTTTTACTAGCCCACTATGTTCAAGGAGACTCACAAGTTTTGTAAAGCCTGTGAGCATTGTCAGAAATTGGGGGCATTATCCTGTCGGAATGTGATGCCTTTGAACCCCATTCTGGTTATTGAAGCATTTGATTGTTGGGGCATCGATTTCATGGGAACATTCCCTCAATCCTTTAGGAATCTGTACATTTTGTTAGTAGTAGGCTATGTCACTAATTGGGTCGAAGCAATTCTATGCTGGAATAATGACCATCAAACTGTCATTAAATTCTTAAAGGAAAACATCATTTTTCGGTTCGGAATGCCTTGAGCCATCATTAGTGATGGGGGCTCAAATTTTTGTAATAGGCCATTTACAAATTTAATGAAGATATGTGGCATCTCTTACAAGGTGAGCACCCCATACCACCCACAAATAAGTGGGCAAGCTGAGATTTTCAATAGGGAGATTAAACATATTCTGAAAAAATAGTTAACCCTAACCGCAAGGATTAGTCAATCTAATTAACTGATGCTCCATGGGCTTTCCATACTGCATTTAAGATCCCTATTGGAATGTCTCCCTTTCGACTTATCTATGGGAAGGCTTGCCACTTACCTGTGGAGTTGGAACATAGGGCCTACTGGGCTATTAAAAATATAAATTTTAATTTGGACAATGCTGGCTCACTATGAAAACTTCAATTGAATGAACTTGACGAAATCCGGAATGATGCGTATGAGAACTCGAGAATTTAGAAGGATAGGATGAGGGTGTTTCATGACCAACACATTCTCAGAAAATCACTAGGTCGGAAGGTCCTTTTGTACAATTCTCGGTTACATCTCTTTCTAGGAAAACTTCAATCTCGTTGGACTGGCCCTCTCACTGTTACTAATGTCTATCCTCATGGGGCCGTCGAGATTCAGAATCCAAATAATGGCAATGGATTCAAACTGAAGAGATATCGGTTAAAGCCATTTGTTGAAAAATTTGATTTAGAGGATATGTACATACTGCTGAATGATCCTATTTACCAGGATTGACTAACTAGTCTAACGGAACTGTAATTAGGTTTACTGCTTTCTAATGTTTTAACATAGTTTGCTTTTCGTTGGTTTATGATAGTTTGCTTATTGTCTATTTGAGTCTTTTATGCAAACCCATCTTTATACTGAGATCATTGGAAAAGCCTCAAAATTCCTTCTTCAGGTACTATCTTCCTATTACTTCCCTTTTTCTTCTCATTGCCTCATTTGCATTACATACTTATTTCTTTTACATTGAGGACAATATGGATTTTAGGTTGGGGATGGGAGATTAGGTAAACTAATCGGTTGCTTTCCTAGTCCTTGAAAAAAATATTGCGAAAAAGTGTAAATTTTTTAAAATTAGAATTATAAGATGCTTAATGTTGATATTTTATGTCTCTTGGATTTAGTTACTTGGAGATTTCAAAATAAGTTCAAATTATTAAGCCATGATTAGGACTTTTAAACATTATCGAGTCATGATGTCATATGTCACATCTAGCTTTCAGATTAAAGCTTCAGTCAATATTGAATTGTTAACTTGGTGATTATTTAGCATGAAAGGAACCAAACTAGGGAATTTTTCCATCATGTTCAAAAATAATAATAATAATACCCATCTAAAAAACAGTTGCTTTAAAAAGGTCACCCATTAAAGAATTTTAAAAAGGTTGATATAGCATGAAAGCCATCGATGGAAAAATTAAAAGTTGGAGGAATAAAAGAGGGAATTCAAAGATAGACTATAAGGCAAGTTTCATTTTAGGTTTTGGTTGTCCAGAATGTTCTTTTGATTATCAATGTTATCATGAAAATAAAGAATTAAACCTTTGATTGTGATAAGTCTAGACTTCATTATGCACCTATGGAACTCAATGATTAGAATTATTCTAATTGATGGATTAATATTTTAAACTTGATTATGAAGTTACCAAGTGCTAGAGTTTAAGAAAGTATAAGACTCAACATTAATGGTATCTGAAACTCTATTATCAGGATTGATTTTGAAATCTCTCGACCTTATGAAGATTATACAATGGTTTCGAAATATTTTTCGCATACTTTGCTCGAGACTAGCAAAATGCTGGTAGGGGATTGTGTTGAGGGTCAAATATTGCATATTATCTCTCATTTATATCTTGGTTTTATGAACATGATAATGCTTAATCTTCTTTTTTACACAAGTTTGTGTTACAAGGTGAATTTAAGAGCTTGAATTGAAAAGGGTGATAAAAGCATAGATTTAATGCTCGAGATTCACCAAGGTAAGGGATAGATCTTAGGAGACCAAAATTGAAGAATTCATATGCCAAAGATCCTGGGAAATAAAGTGATGAAGGAAGAGAATTAAAGATTTGAAATGAAGAAAATGAATCCTGAAAACAGATTCCGGGGCTAAAAAAGTCTAATTTTGAAAAACAGCCAAAATGGCCTTCGATTCTATTGAAGACTGTTAGATAGTATCTAAAATTATGGTAAGGACCACAATAGTAGAAGTAGGAATAGGTCAAAGTATCCTAGAGGGGATGAATAGGACTTGTAAAATTTTATGTCAATTTAAAATCCTATTAACCTAATCTTGATCAAATGTGCACCTATTAAGATATTCTCATTTTAACTCTAGTGGCTTCTAAGCTAAGTAGAGGATCCCATCACACGACTACTCAATATTTAAACAAGATATAGCAATTTGGTCTATGATGGATGAACTATGTGAGAGTGTGTGGGATGTGATTCTTATCAGTTCTATATATTCATGGTATCATGCTTCATGTAAACATTCAAGCCAAACAGAATAAAAAAATATGCAAAATAGAAATCCCAAATGTAGTTGTTTATGGTGGTTCGGCTATGTTTCTACTCCACTCTTGGTGGACGCACTCATCCCTTTAGTGTACCGGATTTCACTAACGGAGGTTTTAAACCACGTTTGCCTCTAAGGTCGACTTTAGGACCAACACAAGGTACCTAAACATGCCTACACAGGGCAAGAGTTTATGCCCTGCACAAGAGCAAAGGTCTTACACAAAGCACCTAAGTTTAATGCCCTACACAAGATCAAAGGATCCACACAAGGAAGCTATGTTTTATGCCCTACACAAGAGCAAAGGATCTACACAAGGAACCTAGGTTTTATGCCCTACACGATAGCAAAGGATTTACATAAGGAACTCAAGCTTTAGGCTACGCAAGCCAAGGATCTACACAAAGATCCTAGTTTACGCCACACAAGCCAAGGACCTGCATAAATACCCTAGTTTATGTCCTACATAAGTGCAAAGCCCCTATACTAAGAACCTAAACGTATTCTCCCGTCGGATGCCTCCTATGATGGCTTATAAGGGGTGAGATGCACCAGTGACCCAATCCTACACAAGGAATGATCAATAGGGTCTCTGGACTCTAATGACTTATAGATAAGTAAATGAGCCCCATTCTGCACGTTGATGAAAACAATCTCCCTTGATGACGGAGATTCTTCATCTCCCTTGATCCGCAACACTGATGATGCTCCAATGTAAGGTGATGGGTTAAGTCAAGGTTATGTGAGAATCTACTCTAATAAATATTACTCATTTGAGAGACGGAGTAATTCCAAGCTCTTAAGCATTCGAGGGATACCAACTCAATGATTTGTCATTAAGATGGTAGCTGGATGATCCTTGAATGAGGAAGTTCATTCACCAATCCACACTATTGAATATCAATGATGAGGGTGGATTAAAGGATGAACTCTCATGAGAAAAAGGTCTTAGGGCAGGTGATCTGCAATTACTCTCTCAAAGCTCTCTCTTTTTCTCAATACATCAACCAAGAACAAGCTCTCCATATATAGGCTAAAAGCTCTGATGGAAATAAAACTATCAATTTCTGACTGAGTTCGATGTCATCGAACCTGATTTGATGTCATCAAACGTATACTTTCAATTCCATCGAATATCAATTCGATTATACGAACTCAACTAAAACACATTCTGAGACCTTTTTGGTAGACGATCGATTTCATCAAACCTGATTCGATGTCATCATTATTTGAACTTCGATGTCATCGAGTCACAGTTTGACTCCTCGGCATTATATACACAAGAGCTTGCTAGATAAATTAAATGCTAACTATGATCTCATCGAGCCTGATTCGATGTCATCAAATTTCAAAGTTCGATGTGATCGAACCCCAGGTCGATTCATCGATCTTTTAGAATTTACTCCTTGAAAGCTCACTGGATACTTCTGTCCATTTTTTATGTCATCGAAGTTTGAATTTCGATGACATCGAGAGTAGTCTCGATTCATCGAACATTTCAGATGGTTTTCGTATCAAGCTTGCTGGACCAGTCATGTCTATATTCGATGTCATAGAACTGTATTCGATGTCATCAAAATTTGAATTTCGATGACATTGAAGATTGTTCGACTACTCGACCAATGTCAGAATATTTTTTAAGAAGATTTGTTGGTCAATGATCTAAGTCCTTCAACTTTATTGACACGTCCTCGATGTCATCGATAACTATATTCGATGTCATCGAGCATATGTTCGATGCATCGAACATTCTGTCCAAAATATTTTGTGGTTGTTGGACCCAAAAAATCCAATTTCAATGTCATCGATGCTAGTTCAATGTCATCGAACATGAGTGCTCGATGTCATCGACTCCAACTCGATGTCATCGAACTAAGTAGAAAACTTAGAAAATTTTTCTGTTCAAAAACAAGTTTTCTCACTTTTTAACTCCTATCTTGTTCTAAGGTTTTTTTTTTTTTTTTTAAGGATTTAAATACCTGGGTGTTTTGAGACAAGGGATGTTAGGCTACGTTTACCTTTAATGAGCTCGGAGCACACATCCAGTTGAGGCAATGGTATGAACAATCTTCATATGGGGCTCACTTGACTCACCGACTCAACCCTCACACTAATTGGCAAACCAGGGCACTTTCATTCTCCCCCTTTGACAATTACGTGACAAAAACCCAAAACACCATAATACCTAGAATCAACACCCTAAATTGTGTGTAAATGAATTTATACAATTTTACAAATCGATTGAGTTCCCACACAGTATTGGGTCTTCATGTAGCTGATCCCCATATTTCCTTACGACTGTTCCCCCTACACCTATATCACCATGGATATAAACCATACACAATTATTCTCATAGTGGGATTTGTTCTCCCCCTTTTTGTTAGTCATTGGCAAATGTTAGTATATACCAATAGAAGATCGATTGACTAAAGTTGAACTTGAAGAAACTGGGAGAATCAATTAAATAGGAGGGACATGTGAGATCATCCCATGGCATATCTTGTAAACCTATCTTCAAAATGTATAAATGATTAACATTCCATAGATGACATTACAGGAACAAATATGCATTTGAATATAAAGCACTAAAATCATCATTTCCTAACATAATGAACCACTTCCATGTATGAAGCCGTATTTAATCAATCACCATTCATAACATATTTTTCATCCGATAGTTAGTTATTATAAAGCTAAGAAGGATCATCAATAAATAATAGGTGTAACCAACCTAACTGCACAAGCTTTGGCAATAATTTAAGTGTTTGACCCATCAAAGATAATTGTCATCATGCCCCTCCTTGGGCATATTTACCAAAAAGAAAAAAAACAATCATTTTGCCCATTCATGAGCAGTATCAGACAATATCCCAAACAATCAAAATATCCCATCACTTTTAACATTCCTCATTGTTCTTCCAGTTGGTTTATATTTACTAGTCAAGTTCAAACCAAAAATTAGTTGAGTTCTCTCAAAAGTAAGGCATTCAAATTTGTAGTGGCCTGAGTCTCCACATGAGAGACAAATAGGAGTGGTCCGTGAGTTACTTCCTGAAGCAATAGTTTTCTTAGTCATTTATTCTATAGGAGTGGGACTTGATTTTAAATTTTCATATCCCAATTCTCTCTTATCTTTTTATGGTCTCCCCATCACTAAGAGCCTTTCCAATTTTTCACTACTTTATAAAAATTTGTGACCAAGCTCCACAGATTTTTTAGATTTCTCCGCATCAAAAAATAAGTGTGTGATTTTCATTCTTAAGATGCATGCTTTCATCTTTCAATAATTAAATTTGTTTGTTTAGTTTCACTGACTCATATTTGAGAAATGAATTGATTCCTTCTAGCCTATCATTTTCTAGTGGTATTGCTAAAGATCATTAATTAAGTGTGTGTTGATCTCTAAGGTTTTATCTAGATCCATTTGCAACAATTTATTCTTATTTTCATTGATACCAAGTCTTTTAAGAATGTTGATGCTATGTAAGTAGATTTGATCATAGGCATCCTGTACATTATCCTTTTCTTCCTCCTCTTCTTCTTTCTCATCATCTGATGGAAATGGCCCTTCGACTTGTGGTTCATCAATTTTATTAGTTACCATGAGAATGTCAGAGGATGTGGAGGACATAAGTAGTTTCAAAAATTTCTAGTCTCCATCACTGTCATGCCCTAAACTCATAAACTGGCTCACAAAATTCCCGATCGCCAAATCCGGTGCCGACAGCCTCCATAGTACCCCATTCTCAGCTCCCAGTGTCCATACATCAGATTCCGATCCTAGGATCCTATAAGGAGGATTTTTCAACATACATTTATTTCATAAGAAGCATAACCACAAGTTTACCCAAATCACAAAGGCAACATTATCATCATCACATATCCACTAATATAAATAGTTGAATAAAATACTGAAAGGGAAAATACATATATCAAAGATCAAAGCTCTAGAAGACCGCTTCACACTCCAAACTCAACATTACTGCGACCCAACGCCACCTGCATGCATCTATCATGCATAAGCTTATGGGAAGCTTAAAGGGTGGTAAAAGTGTGTGCGATGCACGTTCCAAGAATATAAATATCAGAGTAAGCAAAACTATTAGCAATCCATAAATCGCATAATATCATATACTGAGGAAGAAATAGTAAGCCAAATATCAGATACTGAGGATGCAATGCAATATGCAAATCTTGTCGAGCCTTCGAATACTGTCAACCTCTTTCATGCCACATAAGTGCAGAGACATAGCAACCCAAAATGTCATATGTCACGGATGTAATGCAATATGCGGTGGGAATGAAATGACCAAGCCGGAGTGTGAAGTCGGGATGATAGTACATAATATCGTATGCTATGGGGTCCATCACAAGGGACTTCTATCTAAACCAATCTCATACTTACATTTGGATAGTCAAACTCAATGTGGTAAACTCCTGATCTCAGGTTAGTCATGTGCTCAACCGAAATCCTGGCCATTGAGAAGGTACACATAACAATTAGTTACCACCACCAGCCCAAGTGGATAGTGAATGAATGAATGAATGGGCATGCAATTCCTACTTAATAAGTCCATATATCAGTACTGTACATCTTTGGGATCATCACCGGGGTCTAGTACACTCTACATGCAATCGCCACCTACTAGAACCGCAACCATACAAGTGGAAGAGACTGCACTATCCGTATGGCCAGTAGTCAGCCAATATCTACCTGGCATGTCGATAGCGGACACAATTACGAGCTAGTCAAACTCAGCCTAGCTATGCTCACTACCCTTGGGTGGGTAAGGCCACAACCCCTTCCCAACCAATCATGTTAGTGGTAGACGCGGCCTACTAGTATTTGGCACTCGGGCGCTCATGTGTCCAATCGGTCTAGACGTTGGGGTGTTTCCTGGCGACAGAGGTTTAGGGATTTTCACACAGGGACATCTATGGCACCTCGATGCTAGTAACAGATTTTCAGTGTCCAATCTGGCCATCCATGACATGCTTGTGGAGGCTACGGTCCTGATGTCGCTAGGGCATATAGGAATCACAACACAATGCAAGATGCATGAGTCATATAATCCAGTCATACATCAATCCTATGCATACTGTACACTCATATGAGACAATCTCCGCCTATCAGGGAGTCTCATAACAACCTGCGCAATAACATAAGCAATGGTTAACCACATCTCATAACAAACATACAGATGATGCGTATGGGAATGTATCATGATGTTATGCTGTCACATACTCATAATCGGTATCGATAACCGGGATCGATAATCATCATCAATAATCGGCCTAAGAAAGGAGCTAAGGGAAGGTCACAATGAGGACATTTAATCATCATTGCCCATCAACATGGACATTTAACCATCATTGCTCCCAATGAGTGGCTCATATAGAGCCAAATGTATGGTGGGCCCATGGCCTCATACAAGGGCCTCATACATAACATAATGGGCCTCACACAAAGGGCCTAATATACCTCATGATGGGTCACAAATACATCACATTGGCCCTTATCACATGGGCCATATATACATCATAATGGGCCTCATACACGGGCTGCAATTACAACACAATGGGCCCTATACATGGGTCCCAAATACATCACAATGGGCCTCATCTATGGGTCACAAATACATCACAGTGGGCCACTCACATGGGCTTAATATACATCACAATGGGCCTCATCTCATGGGCCTCCCATATAGCACAATGGACCTCATATACATCATCATGGGCCGCATCACATGAGCTTCATATACATCAAATGGGCCGCACTATATGGGCCTCATATACATCAAGTGGGTCGCAATACATGGATCTTGTATACATCAAATGGGCTGCACTATATGAGCCTCATATACATCAAATGGGCCCCACTATATGGACCTCATATACATCAAATGGGCTCATCGAAATATCATCTGGACCGCATCAGAAATAGTAGTGGAGATAATGATTTTCACCGTTTAAATTCGCAGGGCCCACCATTTCATTTTCTGTCCAACCTGATCACAAGGTCACAAAGATTTGGATTGAGAGGAAAATAAATTTCATATTGATCCAAACTTCTGTGACCCCAAAAAGGGTTTCAATGGTGGACGTTCACTCTACACTATTTTCTGCGGTGTGGTCCACCTGATCATCAGATCTACTTTATTTTTTTGTCTCAAGCCTTAAGATGAGCTTGCCAATTGGCTGGACAGTATGGAAATACCTCACATACATCACAGTGGGGTCCTCACAACCCATCTAGATGGATGGAGTGGAATACAAGTCATACATCACGGTGGGTTTCCATGGATGGATGGATGATGTGATAAACACAAGCATCAAGGTGGGACACTGCACAGACGATGTAGATACATCACTGCATCATGGTGGGACAGTACATGGCACCGTCAAGATGGATGGTGCTAAGGAATTACATATACATATAAGGTGGGTCCCAAGGAACTCACTGACATCATACACCAGCTATATAGCTGGTGTGAGTTACACCAGCCAATCTATTTCCATATCATGTGGTTCCCATGTGAGGCCCACCACATATAATATTAGATAATATAATATATTATTATTATTCCAAAAGGGGCAGCGTCCAGGTGGGTCCCACCAGCAATGGGCGGCCTGGATGAAATCATACATCATGGTGGTCTCCAAACAGTACCATCTAGATGGATGGTGCTGGTGAATTACATACAGCAAGGTGGGCCCCACCACCACACATGTAGCATGTGTGGGGTGGGCCCCACATATAGCTAAGCAGACAGATGGTTTGGTTATACACATGCCTTGGATTGGCCCATAGAACTTACTAACGCTGGTCAGGTAGCTGCACACTGTTGGCCATCCAGCAGAAGGATGGCCCGGATCTATAATGCATGGATTAAGGTGGGTCCACATGTGTGGGACCCACCAGCTTGTGAGATCAAGTTGACATGTGCTTTCTATTCATACAGGTGGCCTGCCCCAGACGGTCCAGGCAGCATTACTGTTGGACGTCTGCAAGGTGGACCCTATGATGGGCAGAGTGGGTACAACCCATTCATCAGATGGGCCACAAAATATGAGAAAGAGAGAGAGAGAGGGATCAAATCCTGTGGTGGAGGGAGCTCCGCCACTATGAGCTCCCTAAGAATATAATATATACATTAAGATGGGTCCCAATGATATGTGGGCCCTTAAATTAGCAACTTAAGGTGGAAATCCTAAAATCACCCACCAATTGCTCCTCTTCCTTCTTCATCAATGCATCCTAGAGCTTCAATGGAACATGATTCAATGGTTGAGATTGATCATGGAGGGTGGGATTGGGTGGTAGGAAGGTGGGCGACACTAGCTCTCTCCTATGGTGCTTGGACATTTCTCTTGGGAGCTTGCTTGAAAATGGAGAAATGAGAGAGAGTGGGTTGTAAGGAGAGAGAGGGATGGGTGATGGAGTGATGTGTACTTGACATGTAAGGGATGTGTTGCTTTGACTTTGGGCTTACTTTGCTAAGGGAGTGATGGGATATGTACTTGACTAGTAATGTGACTTGATTAATTGATTTGACATGTTCTCTTGGGTTTTGCAAAGCGCGGCATTTTCCTCGAAGTGAACGCGAGCCCATATCTCCTGTCCTGGGTATCACCTCGGCGCGTGGGATGCGGCATTGGAACCACGTCGACGGCGCAGTCACTAAGGTACAAGTATTAGGTCAAGTCGACTCTGGGATATGGGGTACGACTCAGGGTTGCCCGCAATTACTATCTACGTGTTGCGGCTTGACGGAATTTAACCGGGAGGACCACGGAAGCCTACAGAATGGTATGGTCTAGGATATGGGCCTGATAATCACTCTCTGATTCACTGAATTCTGAGTTTGATTCTTCAGTGTCATCCCATGTGGCTGTCATGGTCGTTCCCTTAGTCTTTTTGGTGGGACATTCTGTGGACAAGTGCCTAAATTTCTGACAACTATAAAATGAGGCTCTTTGGATCTTTTAAGAGATTTGCCTATATGGCGCTTGTTGTTCAATTGTTTTCCTTTGTAGTTGTATGGTCGGCGACGGTTTTTGTTCAAAAAAATAAAATAAAATTGAACCATTAAGCTAAGAGGGCCACTTCCACTTCCTCATCTTCATTTTCCTTCTCACTCTCCTCCTCAATGGTGGTGATGTGTTTTGAGGTTTTACGGCATTTTTTTTTTGGGATTTGGGAGGTGGTTTGAAGTGTAGTTTAAATGTTTGTAGGGAACCTAGTAGTTCTTCTACTTTCATTTCATCCATGTTCCTATACTTTTTCGATAGTTGTAACTTTTGAGTTGAAACGTTCTGCTAGGGATCTTAGAATTTTCCTAAAATTTTTTAACACTGGAACTTTCTCTCCCAATCTACCCATGAAATTACAAATCATGTTCAGTTTTGTAAAGAATTCCATGAATGTCTCATATTCCTCCATTCTGAGATGTTAAAATTGTGATGTTAGAAGTCGTAGCATAAATCTTTTCACTGTGCCAGTTCCCTTATAGGTTGTTTCCAACAAACTCCATGCTTCTTTTGATGTGCTGCACATAATGATTTGATTAAAGACTTCTTTAGATATAACACAATAAATGACATTCATTGCTTTTGCTTCAGCCGTTTGTTTTTCTTTATCGTATGCAGTCCACATTTCTTTGGATTTAGGTTTGGAGATATTTGTGCCACTTTTCAAGTACTACCTGGTCAGTTGGTGGCACATATCCAGTTTCAACTATGTCCCAAACATCACGATCCAGAGATTTCAGAAAGTAGTGCATCCTTGCCTTCCAATATGCATAATTTGAACCATTAAATACAGGAGGCTTGGACAAAGATGAGCCCTCCCCTTTGGCCATGATTCCCAACTTCAGTTAAGATCACTGTTTAGGCGGTCAAGCCCTTAAGAGAGACCCACTCTGATACCAATTGAAGTTGTGGTAAGGACTACAATAGTAGAAGTATGATTAGGTCAAAGTGTCCTAGAGGGGGGTGAATAGGACTTTTTAAGATTTTATGTCAATTTAAAATCTTATTAGCCTAATCTTGATCTAATGTGCATCTATCAAGATATTCTCATTTTAACTCTAGTGGCTTTCAAGCTAAGTAGAGGATCCCATCACATGACTACTCAATATTTAAACAAGATATATTAATCTGGTCAATGATGGATGAACAATGTGAAAGTGTGTGGGATGTGATTCTTATTAATTATAGATATTCATGTTATCATGCTTCATGTAAACATTCAAGGCAGACACAATAAAAGAATATGCGAAATAGTAATCCCAAACACAATCATTTATAGTGGTTCAGCTATGTTCCTACTATACTCATAGTGAACGTACTCATCTCTTGAGTGTACTATATTTCACTAACGGTGGTTTCAAATTAGGTTCACCTCTAACTTTTACAACCTACATAAGGTTGACTCTAGGAACTACACATGGTACCTAAACATGATTACACAAGGCAAGAGTTTATACCCCACACAAGAGCAAAGGTCCTACAGGAAGCACTTAAGTTTAATGCCCTACATAAGAGCAAAGGATCCACATAAGGAACCTAGGTTTTATGTCCTACACAAGAATGAAGGATCTACACAAGCAATCTATGTTTTGTGCCCTACACAAGAGCAAAGGATCCACATAAGGAACTTAAGCATTAAGCCACTCAGGCCAAGGATCTACCTAAAGACCCTAGTTTAGGCCACACAAGCCATGGACGTATAAAATATCCTAGTTTATGTCCTACACAAGAGCAAAGGTCCTACACTAAGAACCTAAATGTATTCTCCTGTCGGATGCCTCTTATGAGGGCTTATAAGGGGTGAGATGCACCTATGACCCAATCCTGCACAAGGAATGATCAACAGGGTCTCTGTACTCTAATGACTTACAGATAAGTAGATGAGCCCCGTTCTACACGATGATGAAGACAATCTCCCTTAATGACAGAGATTCTTCAGCTCCCTTAATCCGCAACACTGATGATGCTCTAATGTAAGGTGATGGGTTGGGTGAAGGTTATGTTGGAATTTACTCTAATATATATTACTCATTTGAGAGACGAGTAATTTCAAGCTCTTAAGCATTCAAGGGATCCCAACTCAATAATTTGTCATTAAGATGGTAGCTGGACAATCCTTGAATGAGGAAATTCATTCACCAATCCACTCTATTGAATATCAATGATGAGGGTGGATTGAAGGATGAACTCTCATGAGAAAAAATGCTTAGGGTAGGTGATATGCAATTAGTCTCTCAAAGCTCTCTCTCTTTTTTCTTAATACAGCATCCAAGAACAAGCTCTCCTTATATAGGCCAAAAGCACCGACAGCAATAAAACTATCAATTTCTGACTAAGTTTGATGTCATCGAACTTGATTTGATGTCATCGAATGTATACTTTTGATTCCATCGAATATCGGTTCGTTGATATAAACTCAACTAAAACACATTCCGAGACCTTTTTGGTAGAAGATCAATTTCATTGAACTTGATTTGATGTCATTGAGATTTGAACTTCGATGTCATCGAATGACAGTTTGATTCCTTGGCATTATAAACACAAGATCTTGCTAGACAAACTAAAGGTTAACTATGATGTCATAGAATTTCAAAGTTCGATGTCATCGAACCCCAGGTCAATTCATTGATCTTTTTAGAAGGTATTCCTTGAAAGCTCGCAAGATAGTTCTTTGTCCTTTTTCGATGTCATCGAAGTTTGAATTTTGATGACATCAAGAGTAGTCTCGATTCATCGAACGCTTCAGATGATTTTCCTATCAAGCTTGCTAGACCAGTCGTGTCTAGATTCGATGTCATCGAGTTGTGTTCGATGTCATCAAAATTTGAATTTCGATGACATTGAAGATCGTTCAATTACTTGAGCAATGTCAGAATAATTTCTTAGAAGATTTGTTGGTCAATGATCTAAGTCCTTCAATTTTATCGACACTTCCTCGATGTCATCGATAACTATGTTCGATGGCATCGAGCATATGTTTGATTAATCAAACATTCTATCCAAAATATTTTGTGGTTACTAGACAAAAAAAGTCTCATTTCGATGTCATCGATGTTAGTTCAATGTCATTGAACATTTTGTCCAAAATATTTTGTGGTTACTAGACGAAAAAAGTCTCATTTTGATGCCATTAATGCTAGTTCAATGTCATCGAACATGAGTGCTTGATGTCATCGACTCCAATTCAATGTCATCGAACAAAGCAGAAAACATAGAAAATTTTCCTGTTCAAAAACAAGTTTTCTCATTGTTTAACTCCTATGTTGTTCTAAGGTTTTTCTTTAAGGATTTAAATACATGTGTGTTTTAGGACAAGGGATGTGAGGCTACGTTTACCTTTGACGAGCTTGGAGCACACATCTAGTTGAGGCAATGGCTTCAACAATCTTCATATGGGGCTCACTTAACTCACTGACTCAACCTTCACACTAATTGGCAAACCAGGGCACTTTCAATCTCCCCCTTTAACAATTACATGATAAAAACCCAAAACACCATAATACCGAGAATCAACACCCTAAATTGTGTGTAAATGAATTTACACAATTTTACAAATAATCTATTGAGTTCCCGCACAGTATTGAGTCTTCATGTAGTTGATCCCCATATTTCCTTGCGGTTGCTCCCCCTATCACTTGTATCACCATGCATATAAAACATACACATAATTGTTCTTATGGTGGGATTTGTTCTCCCCCTTTTTGTCAGTCATTGGCAAATGTTAGTATATACCAATAGAAGATCGACTTACTGAAGTTGAACTTGAAGAAACTAAAAGAATCAATTTAATAGGAGGGACATGTGAGATCATCCCATGGCATATCTTGTAAACCTATCTTCAAAAATATATAGACAATTAACATTCCATAGATGACATTACAGGCACAAATATGCATTTGAATATAAAGCACTAAAATCATCATTTCATAACATAATGAACCACTTCCATGTATTAAGCCGTATTTAATCAATCACCATTCATAACATATTTTTCATCCCATAGTTAGTTAATATAAAGCTTAGAAGGATCATCATTAAATAATAGGAGCAACCAACCTAACTATCTAAGCTTTGGTAGTAATTTAAGTGTTTGACCCATCGAAGATAATTGTCATCACGCCCCTCCTTAGGCATATTTACCAAAACAAAAAAAAACCATTCATTTTGCCCATTCATGAGCAGTATCACACAATATCCCAAACAATCAAAATATCGCATCACTTTTAACATTCCTCATTGTTCTTCCGTTTGGTTTGTATTTAGCAGCCAAGTTCAAACTGGAAATGAGTTGAGTTCTGCCAAAAGTAAGGCATTCAAATTTGTAGTGGCCTGAGTCTCCACATGAGTGACATATAGGAGTGGCCTATGAGTTACTTCATGAAGTAGCAGTTTTCTTAGTCATTTGTGGTGCAAGAGTGGGACTTGGTTTGAAATTTTCATATCTCAATCCTCTCTTATCTTTTTATGGTCTCCCCATCCTTAGGAGCCTTTCTAATTTTTCACTACTTTAGGAACATTTGTGACTAAGCTCAACATATTTTTTAGATTTCTCCGCATAAAAAATAAGTGTGTGATTTTCATTCTTAAGATGCATGATTTCATCTTTCAATAATTCAATTTGTTTGTTTAGTTTCACTAACTCATATTTAGAAATGAATTGATTCTTTGCAGCCTATCAATTTCTAGGTGGTATTGTTGAAGATCATTAATTAAGTGTGTGTTGATCTCTATGGTTTTATCTAGACCCATTTTCAACAATTTATTCTTATTTTGATTGATACTAGGTCTTTTAAGAATGTTGATGCCATGTAAGTAGATTTAGTCATAGGCATTGTAACGCCCCGAAAATCGGGGGTCGAGAAAGCTCAACTCCTGAGATCCAGTGCATCACTTATGTAATATAGATAATGATGTTTAAATGTTGTCCATATTAGTGCATTAAACATGAGTGAGATTATACCAAATCATCATATCATACTCAAGAGTTAATATAATTAATCAAGCGGAAGACTGAGATAAATATATAAAGTATAACGTGTTTCATAACCTCTAGAGTATGAATGTGTTACCAGGTTGAATATACACAAAATGACAAAATGTAAATGTAAGACTAATCCCTATAATCCCGGTGACACAGCTCTAGGTCTACACAGACCCGCCTAAGAGCTTCACGTAGGAGAACTCCTCCTCCTCGTCTATGAAATCTAGCTCTGTCGCGTAAGCCTTACCATAACCTGCATCTAAATCAGAGTCTAGTTGGTGTTTTAAAACATCGTCCCAGAGTGGAAGTGAGTGATCAACTCAGTGGTAATATAAGGCAAAGGTTAACATGTTATCAATTCAATCAAGCAATAATCATAAAGCAATACAACACTCACTTCCTAATTACTCTTGTTAATACAGGAATGATATATAGTAATGATGCATGCCCTCGCCTGCACTCCCTTAGCGACTTCATCTAACGATGATGCGTAACAAACTCCCTAAACATACGCTTCCTCGCCAAAACACATGCTATGTGGTGCATGTTCGTGTTAGCCAAATAATTGATTAGGCTTATTCATACAGTAGGTTTGGGAAGTTAAGGCACCTCCCTTTATGTCACTAACCCCAAACAGAGATCCATCTAGGTTCGTCAATCCTAGTTAATCACATACGATAGGCAAGTTGTAGGGCATCACCCATGATGGAAGAAGTGGATAGGTAAATTCAAGAGTTTACACTCGAGGTCACTATGGGGAGGCTCGTCACCTCAATGTATGCCTAATTTATACTCGAGGTCACTACGGGAAGGCTCGTCACCTCAGCATAGGCCGACAACTCGAATATAGTGTCCTATACCACCGTATTCAAGTCACAAGTTTAGGTTGCTCACTGGTCACTACAGGGAGGCTCGTCACCCTAGTATAGGCCGACAGTCTGACCATGTTGTCCTATACCACCATGCCCAGCTCATAAGTCTTAACAGATCGTAGTACCATAGTTGAAACAAGTCTTTACAATGGCGGGGGTATCTTAGATTCAAGCAGTAGCGTCCACACATGGTAAACACACAATAGGCCAATCGGGTTATTGACAAGTTTGATTGGTACGAGTGCACACTGAATTAACCGACATAGAGCGCGTAAGCACTCCACGTGGCCTAACCACTGTCGACAATCACCATACGGCTCGGATTCATCAAACGTATCCAATGTGACGAAACTAGTTCGGCCACTCAATTAGGAACCGTTACTGATTGCCTAGACTACGTTGTAGTCCTAATCATACTCAAATGTAATAGGTAGTCACATATGTTGATCATAATAACATTTAACGAACAATTCAAACAAAATTTTATTTGAGCATTTTATCTAACACTTTGAACAAATTGTTATACATATGCATTTCATCCATAAATCACATCGTAACAATTTACATTACATGAAGGAAACTATAAATATGGATAAGGTAGTTGAGAATCCTATGTCAACACCCTTATTAAAGCGATTCATCAAACAATTTCTCTTTCAGACATTTTATCAAACACTTAGACTACACAATACTACATACATAAACTAAATTAGTTATTGCACATATTATGGAGGATCCTTTCCTAAAGGAGTTGTCATACATACAACAAACATGTATTCTAAATTAATAGTCATGACAAGCATAAATCATAATTGCACTTTCATTCAAACATTTCAACAAACATATGAAATGCATTATATATTCCATAGTTCACACACATGTATAGTTTATTGAATGCATCGTCACTAAGATCATATGGGGCAGTTAAGTCAGACATAAATCATTACTGACATTTAAAGCCTTGAAAACTATAACCTAAATGTTCATACTCTGCACCTTTTATCCGATTTCTTATTTCGAACTCTTTCGAATCCTACGCTTCCATCTACAGAACAATGGTTACCTAAATCACAAAATATCTTAGTTATTTCATCGATTCCTCCATTTGGATTCCCAAAACAAGATTAGGGTTAGGATTTCTTACTTAAATCAAAGTTGGAATGGCTCGTGTAGTGATGGTGGGGAGGCGATTGGGTACGTGGAGTAGTGGTAATGAATCCCAGCAACGATCTCCCGAACTCTCACTCTACTTCTCACTCTTTTCTCCTCTTTTCTCTCTTCTCTCACCTAGGGTTCGAGAAATTCGTATGAATGAGAGAGGGGGTGGTTTAAGGTCTTTAAATAGGCCCAAAAGTGATGTCAATGGCCCCAGGGCCATGATATACTTGGGTTATAGCCAAAGGGTGCATGTTTTTGACAAACAGGGCCCTTAGGAAGGTCCATTTCTCACCTAAGTCATGGACTAAGTTCCCTGACAATGGATCTATGCTTGGACTGTGTTTATGGTGCGATCTGATTAACTGATCAGCCGTGAAGGACCCGTATCAGATCAACGGTCGTCGTCTCTCGATCAGGGCCACAATTATATCGATAGGTGCAGGGAAGTTTCCCTGATCCATGGGTGAAGTTTGGTCAAAATCTGATGGTCTAAAGTCTTCAATTTCACTCGCAAGCGAATGGTCCAAATCACTTAAGTTTCATGTTAAGTTTAAAGGATATTTGCATTTCTCACACACTTTGCTCAAGGCTCAAGTTGTACGTTTCTGGTTACTATTTGGGCTTGATTCTCGTGATGGTTATCAAGCCCAATAAGGTAGCCATAACCTTATAGTTTTGCCGTAATTGGACTTTCGACACGCAGTCCAGGTCCGATACGGAGTTTCAATGTGCTCCTAAGAGCAACTGGGTTTTGAGATTTTTCCTAAGTTCTTAAGTAGTGTTGAACTAGCGATTTTAATGGTTTTGGGTCTTGCAACTTGTATAGATAGTGGTTCAAGCTAATCCACCAATTAATTTAGTTTAGTACTTAATTAACTTTCATTTAATTTTCATAGTATACGGTCTTTAGGGATTTTTTCCTGAGGTGGTACTCAGGCCTTTTTACGAATTTTTTCGAGACGTTACAATCTACCCCCTTAAAGAAAAATTTTGTCCTCAAAATTAGTACCTTTTCGTACTCCTCAAGGATCTGAGGGTAGTTATTACGGTCTTCGGCTTCTATTTCCCAAGTGGCTTCTTCCTCAGTGTGGTGAGTCCACAATACCTTCAGAAGTGGGATAACTTTGCTGCTCAACACTTGTTCCTTCCTATCCAGAATACGTGTTGGTCGTAGTACATAGGTAGTATCTTTACTTAGCTGCTCCTGCTCTCACTTAATAACGTGAGTAGGATCAAGAATGTATTTCTTCAGCGGGGACACGTGAAATATGTTGTGCATGCTAGCGAGTGGTATGGGCAAGGTGAGACAGTATGATACCACACCCACTCGATCTAGAATCTGGAATGAGACTATGAATCTTGGCGTAAGCGTCCGTTTCTTGCCAAAATGGAGTACTCCCTTCATGGGGAAACCTTAAGAAACACATGGCCCCCAACTTCGAATTTCAACTGCTGTTGTCATGTATCGATGTAACTCTTCTGTCTGCTCTGGGCTATAAGAAGTCAACATCTAATAATATCAATCTTCTCCGAGGTCGTCTGAACCAAATCTAGGCCAACTAGGCTCTTCTCACCAACTTCTGCCTAACAATGTGGTGCTCGACATGGGCGCCCATACAAAGCTTCATAGGGAGCCATGCCAATGCTCGTTTAAAAGCTATTGTTATAAGAAAACTCAACATAGGAAAGACAGTCATCCCAATTGGCCTTGAAATTAAACACACATGCTTACAACATGTCTTCTAATATCTGGTTTACTTGTTCTGTTTGCCCATCTATCTATGGGTGGAACATGGTATTGAACTTTAGTTTCACTCCCATTGCTTCCTGGATTCGAGTTCAGAAAATGGACGTGAATTGCGTGTCTCGATCCGACACAATCTCCATAGGAACTCCATGCAGACGCATGATCTCTTTGATGTACGGCTTGGGTAAATCATCTACTTAGCTTGAAACTCTAATCGGGAGGAAATGAGCCGACTTCGTTAATCGGTCCACAATCACCCAAATGGAGTCATGTCCCTTCCCTGTCTTCGGTAACTTGGAAAAGAAATCCATGGATATGAAGTCCCATTTCCATTCAGCTATGGGCATGGGCTGAAGTAAACTAGCAGGTTAGCGATGCTCAGCCTTGACCTGCTGACATGTGAGACAACAAGATATATAATCTGCTATGTGGGCCTTCATGTTGTCCCACCAGTACAAATGCTTCATGTCTCCATACATCTTCATATTGCCCAGATGTATTGCCATCTTTGAATTGTGAGCGACGTCCCGGACTTCCTTTCTCAAGTCATGGAGATTCGGGACACATAGGCGGCCGCCATATCTCAAACCTCCATCTATGTTAACCCTCCATTCAAAGTCTTCACTGTCACTTACTCATTTTCTTATCTTCACCAACATTTTATCTTCTTTCTGAGCCACAATGATTCAGTCATCAATGAGTGGTTGTACATGGATGTGTGCGACGCTCTCGGATGGTTCCTCTACTTAAGCTTCTGTTCGAAGTCTCGCACAAACTCTATCATATTCCATTCTTCTACCATCAGCGAAGCTATAAATTCTATTGTCTTCTTGCGGCTCAATGCGTCTACACAAGGTTAGCCTTGTCAGGATGGTAGGAGACCTCAAACTTGAAGTCTTTCAAGGTTTCCATCCAACGATGCTACCTTATATTAAGATCTCTCTGCGTGAAGATGTACTTGAGGCTCTTGTGGTCGCAAAAGAGATCGAACTCCTCTCCATAGAGGTAATGTCTATAAAACATTTATGCGAAATGACCGTTACCAATTCTAGGTCTTGCGTGGGGTAGTTTTTTTGGGTTTCCTCAGCTGTCACGAGGCATAGGCGATCACCCTATCTTTTTGCATAAGAACACATCCCAAACAAAGATGAGACGCGTCGGTGTATATAATATATCTGACCCCTTGCTTTAGCTATACTAGCATGGGTGCGGATGTCAGCTTGTCCTTCAATTCCTAAAAGGCTACTTCTACTTTCTCATTCTAGCCAAACTTAAGATCCTTTCGAGTGAGCTGAGGTAATGGTCTGGCTATCTTGGAAAAGTCTTTAATGAAGCGGCGATAGTAGCTTGCAAGTCTAAGGAAACTCCTCACTTCTGTAACTGAATTGAGCTGCTCCTAGTCCTGAACTGCGGCCACCTTAGCGAGGTCCACGGCAATACCTTCCTTAGACACCACGTGTCTCAAAAACTTGACTTCTTTCTTCCAGAAGTCGCATTTCCAGTATTGAGCAAATAACTGATTCTTCCTGAGAGTATCAAAGACTGCTCGTAGGTCCTCTTCATGGTCCTTTTGGCTCTTCGAGTATATCAAAATGTCATCTATAAATATGAAGATAAACCGGTACAGATACGGCTGAAACACCTGGTTCATGAGGTCCATGAACACTGATGGTGCATTTGTAAATCCAGACGACATCACAATGAACTCATAGTCCCCAAAACTAGTTCTGAATGCTGGTTTATACATGTCCTCATCCCTAACGAGTAACTGATGATACCCAGAATGCAAGTCTATCTTGGAGAAATATTGTGCCCCTTTTAACTGGTCGAATAGATCATCTACCATGCGCAAAGGATACTTGTTCTTCAATGTCACTTGGTTCAACCTGCAATAATCAATACACAATCACAGCGATCCGTCCTTAATCTTTACAAACAATACGGTGCTCCCCAAGGAGATACACTACACCGTATAAAACCTAAATCCAACAAATTATTAATCTATCTCCTTAATTCCTCCATTTCACATGGAGTCATGCAATACGTAGGTAAAGAGATGAGTGTCGCACCAGGCACAAGGTCGATAGTAAACTCGATCTTGCACCGAGGAGGTAGTTCAGGTATCGTCCTAAGCACGTCTGTGAAATCTTGGACTACAGGTGTGTCCCCAAGTGTCGGACCATCAACATTCTCCAATAAGGAAGCATAACAACTTATACAGTAGAGCCAACTGACCTGCACTGGGAAATTAAAGGTCATGCCCTTAAGTGCATGTGTTATCACCAATCCGGTATTGCAATCGATCTCTGCCTTCATTTTAGTGAGTCAATCCATGCCGAGGATGATGTCATAATGATGCAGCGGAGTGACAATCAAGTCAACGCGCATCGTTTTGCTCCCTAAGTCTATTGGGTAATCTTTACAAAACTTAGTAGCGTAGGAAAAAGTCCCCATTGCGGTAAGGACACTCACCCCAATCATAGGAGTATTGTTCAACCCCAAATGCTTAACTATAGAGCATGATATTATCAAGATAGTGGACCCGATGTCCACTAATATAAATACAGGTGTACCTTGAATGTGGGCAGTGACTTCAAAGGCTAAGGGCACTGCAGTTGCTGCCTCAGATGCTCCATCTGCTAGTGCATGTACACTTGCCTGCTGAGGATGATTTGGTTGCACTGCTAGAGGTCATTGAGGCAGCCTATTTCGAGGTACAAGTGGTTGGTAAAATGGCTAAGTTGGCGATGCGAATCATAGAGGTGGAGCTGATATAGCTTGTTGTATCTGGCTAGCTCCGTGAATTTGTTCTCATACTCTGACACGGTCATTCCTCCCTATCAGAGGTGAAGAAATTCACTCTCCTTTTCATTATGGTGAGGGGGAAGTACTTTCTATGGAAGCAACTCTCAAATGCATCCCATGTCCACACGTGTCCTGTGGGAACTGTTCGTAGGATGTTGTCCCACCATAGACTAGCCTCATTCTCGAACATATAGGTGACCAACTCAACTTGTTCTGCCTCAGTGCAGTGTAGTGGCTTCAGTGTCTTAAAGATGTGATCTATCCAGTATTCGACTTCCTCGAGCCTGTCAGTCCCAGCAAAAGTAGGAGGACAGAAATGCTGGAAGCGTTCAAATAGACCGCTGGTATTCATATTTTCAGTAGGCTACATAGGTGGTGCAGGTGGGACCATACTCATGTTTTGGGCAATGGCCCCTGTAATAGTGGTAAAAAACTGTTGCTACTGCTGCTGCATTAAAAATATCATCTACTCCAACCTATCAGGAGGAGGAGCCGACTGAGGTATGTGCGTCGTCGATGTAGACACATGGTTCTATTCCAGAACCAGTGGTGCAAAAGGTGTTGGCCAATTGGTGAGGCCAGTGGCCAGCTAAGAATCTGACATAGTCTCAAAATTCAGGCCCAAACTGGGGTTCGTATGGCTATCGCTCAGGGGGGGTTCTCCCTCAATCGTTCGGCCAAGTTCAAGACATGTCATATTCCATGTGTTTTTCGGAGGCATTCCCTATATACAACATAGGGTACGACATGTGTACGATTTTGAATAATAATACACAATTTTCCAAGCATTCTACACATTCCAAATCAAAAGAAGCTTCATGCATTTCATTTAACCAAAATTGCCACAATACATGAGATGTAGTCTTACATGGATCATGACAGAAGATACATGTGAGCTAATCAAGTTTTAACACCAACTACTCTAACACATCACTAAGCCTACAAGGATATTACAAAGATAAGCATGAAACAAGGAAAACTAAAAGACAGCTACGAGATGTTCTAGTCCTCTGACTCTGGTGAAGGTGGAGGCGCACCCTTATCCTGTATACAGCACAGGCGGGTCTTTAGAGTGCGAGACATTCTCTTGAATTTCTGTTCTAGGTAGGCTTGATTCTCTTTGACCTCTTGTCTCAGGGTGGCCTAGTTCTCTTCAATTTGAGCCATGCGGGCTTCTAAGGCTGTCAGATCATGATGGTCGCCATGTGTAGCAGTAGGAGGCTCCCTATCAGCATCTTGGGCCTCTTCTTCCTCTTCCTGCTCTTTCCCATCATTCCCTTCCTCAGTGCTTTCCTCTTCACTGTATTCCTCATCATTGTCTTCCTCATCTTCACTCCCTTCATCCTCTTCGCTTTCTTCCTCTATCTCATCCCCATATTCATCAAGCCTTGCTTGGCGTTGCCTAGGTCTCATGCCCATATTGTTGAGCATAGTGTCATTGATTATATGGATTGGGGCACGGTTCTCCATATGGAGTCGGAAGCCAAAATTTCTGGCGATCTTACAAACAAGTCGACCGAAGGGAAGTGAGGCATCTCCTCATGTGGATCGTGCAGTACCCACAATCTGAGATAAGACGAATGTGAGTAGGCATAGCTTGTCTCATTGACCAGCTCTATATAGGAAATCTAACATAGGCCGAGTACATTCCGTGCTGTTACTCAACCTAGTGTATACATTATATGTGAATATGTGGTGGAACAAGCGAAAATCATTGGTCATTTTGGTCATTTCCTCGCCTCCAAGGCTATTTCCTTGTCTCCACTGCTCAAGTTGGCCGTAAAGAAAATGTGTGCGACGATTTCTTTCTCATTCACTAGCGAGGTTTGTCTTGCTAGCATATACCAGTCCACATTCCATACCCGTGATATGAGCCACCATATTTACATTAACTATAGCCTCCTCTCTTTCCAAAGGGATAGTAAATTAAAGAAGCTCCAATAGTGGGTCCTGTATGTGGGCGTAGAAGATTCACATTACTCCTTCACCCACATGAGTGTTTCCCTCAAATATGGGACCCCACCCACTTTCTAGGAGCATGTCCTTCACTAGGTACAACTCGAAAAGCTTTTCATCCACATGTGCCTCGAATACCACTCTACAGTTACAGAACCTACCTATCTTGACACCCGCCGACAGCGATCTTTCAATGGGGATCCGCAAGTTAAGATCCTGTTTTGATCTTCTTTCTCGCTCGACGCTCGTGCTTGCTTTGTTGCCCGTCTTCTTCCTTGTACAGGTTAGGCAGCTAGGCCCGGCTTCATCTGTGGATGCCCTCTTCTTTCTCATAAGGGAAAGGAGTGTTGAGAGCAAGAATATGGTGGTAACTAACTCGAAGAGCGCCATGGAAGCGGAAAAACTTGAGTATTGAAGCAAATAGGAAAGTTTAGGGATTTTGAGACACAAAGATGGGTTAGTGTGCTCAAATGGGGGAAATAAGGGAGATGGAAGGTTGTAGGAGATGCGTTTGAGGGAATGGTGGAGGTGGGAGCAAAATATGGAAGAAGATAAAGCTCATTGTGTAGGGAATGGAGATTTGGGAGGGAAAATGAGATTTTGGAGGGGTTTAGAGGCTAGGAATGGGAGTGAAATGGATAAAGGGAGCAAAGGGGACTTAAATAGGGTGGTACCACATTAAAACATGGCCCCACAGATGTGGGTGAGTGTAACACCCTGACTCTTTAGGATCCGAGTACACGACCTGTTTCCCAAAAACTCAAGTGTTAACCTTAAAGGATGGTCAAATTCAAGTATTTTTTTCATTCATCAGAGTAAGCAAATGAGCGTAGAATGGACAAATAAGCGTAAAGAAAAATTTTCAAATTTCATTTAGAATATACAAGAGGTTGCCCATAATGACTTATACACACTAATGTCTCCCAAATTAACAAATACAAGAATTACATGACCAATACATGAGAATAGTGGAAAGCAAGTAAATCTAAGCCACAAGACCCCTCAGCTTCTCAAGGTAGATATAGTCATCCAACCTTGGCACTTGAACCTGACTCCTCATCAGCCTGAACCTGAAAATCACTTAAGCCACCTATGCTACCTGTACGGTTATATTTATTTGATAGATGAGTGGCCAACTCAGTGTGAACTCCCCTCAAGATTACACACCATCACATTAGATAAGCATAGTTATAAAAACATGGCAAGGCATACAAAACAATACATGATGTAGTCTTATTAAATGTATGAATGTGTGAGCGATTCATCGACCTGGGGATGCACATCCCACTGTCGAAATAAAGGGTCGCCTAAGAGAACTAGTCACCTGGAAAATACACAAAAGTACACTCGAGGAGAACAAGCTATCCAAAAAAGACCATAACATATAGATCGCGCAAGGGGAATTTATTCACCTGGAAAAATATACAAACCTCCCACGGTAGATTAACTACTTGGAAAAGGCTATATAGACCGCCTGTGGTAACTGAACTACCTGGAAATGGCCATGGAGACTAATAACACTATTATGTCTCTCCTTTCTATTTCTTTTTACCTTAAATGATAGTTTTCCCTTGTCTAAGGTAGGATACAATTTTATTTTTTTCAGTGTTCGACTTAACACAAATAGATGGTAATAGTGGGTTTGAGCCCGATACATCCATCATTTACCTACGTAAAACAAAGGATTACTAGTATCAATTCATAATCCTACTAAATCTCAATCCTTTACTTGATCAGGGCATTAAGATCATTCAGATTTGCTAGGACACAGAATTTAGGCCAAACCGCGTACTCATCGCATAAACATGATTCCATCAATCCGCGATCCCGATTACTTTAGGCTCATGGGAAATATCATTTGACCATTTATTTTCATAACGAATAAGACTATCTGGCCCATTACACTTCCAACACACACTCTAATTGTTTAAACAAAAAATCATAGGACTAGGGTTTCTAGATGAAATCTAAGTTCGAAGTTTTTAAGTTCACTTAGAATTCCAAACCTAGTCCCAATATGCTTAGCCTATGGTTGAAAATTTACTTAAAATTTTGTAAGTTCACCCCTAACTAATCTTTATATGCTGATAGGAAATGTTATATCTAAATTAATAAAGACATATTAGGGAATTCAAACTACATTCATGGTAAGATTTCTTAAGTTCGAGGAATGCTTATTCCCAATCCTATGTACAATCTAAGGGATAAAGAATTTCCTATGAAATCCGAGTTCGTTCGATTCACTGGTTATCGTGACAATGTTGTTTCTAACTAAGAGATTCTCAAAAAGGTTCAATTTCTAGATACCTAAGGATTATTTGTTGAGAGTCAATCTTTAGGAAAGTTCTAATTCAACCTCAGAAACATCATAGTGGGTACTTGTCCTCCCACAATATATGAGTTTAATTCCTAAATGATAATTCTAATAGCTTTTAAGGGGACTAAAGTTTATGTTCTTAAGTTCCAATGATTAAAACTAAAATGTCCGAGGGATCTAAATTCATTTCTAAGTTCATTGGTCATCCAAACAAGTTTCTAAGGTACTAAAATTCTAAGTCCCCTATATCCTCAATTTCTCCTACCTATAGGGGAAATTCATATAAGTTCAAATGGTTATTCTAATAATTTCTAAAGGAACCTAATTTTATTTCTAAGTTCAAATAGTAGTTTTGGTGGTTTACTTGGGAACCAAAGTTTTCCTTCTAAGTTCCGATGTTTAAACTTAAAATCTTCAAGGGGACCTAAGTTTAGGTCTTTACATTCTCAATGATTCTCCTAAGTCAAAGGGAAATTCACCTAAGTTCAAATTTCTAATTTCAACATCATAGCTCGCGACATTTAAGGTTTTGCATAAGATCATTTCCCAAGGCCTAGTTTGTCCAAACTATGCTCTGATACCAGCTGTAACACACCGACTTTTCAGGATCCAAGTACATGACCTGTTTCCCAAAAACCCGAGTGTTAACCTTAAAGGATGGTCAAATTCAAGTTTATATTTTTTTTCATTCATCAGAGTAAGTAGATGAGTGTAGAATGGACAAATAAGCATAAAGAAAAATTTTCAAATTTCATTTAGAATATACAAGAGGTTGCCCATAATGACTTATACAAACCAATGTCTCCGAAATTAACAAATACAAGAATTACATGATCCAATACATGAGAAATAATAGAAACCAAGTAAATCTGAGCTGCAAGACCCCTCAGCTTCTCAAAGTAGATACATTCATGCAACCCGGGCACTTGAACCCGACTCCTCATCAACCTGAACCTGAAAATCACTGAAGCCACTTGTGCTACCTGTATGGTTATATTTATTTGATGGAAGAGTGGCCAACTCAGTATGAACTCCCCTCAAGATTACACACCATCGTATTAGGTAAGCATAGTTATAAAAACATGGTAAGATATACAAAACAATACACGATGCAGTCTTATTAAATGTATGAATGCGTGAATGCATCATCAACCTAGGGATGCACATCCCGCTGTTGAAATAAAGGGTCGCCCTAAGAGAACTAGTCACCTGGAAAAATACATAAAAGTACGCCCAAGGAGAACAAGCTATCCGAAAAAGACCATAGTATACAGATCACCCAAGGAGTATTTATTCACACGGAAAAATATACAAACCGCCCATGGTAGATTAACTACTTAGAAAAGGCCATGTAGACTGCCCATGGTAGATGAACTACGTGGAAAAGGCCATGGAGAGTAATAACACTATTATGTCTCTCCTTTCTATTTCCTTTTACCTCAAATGATAGTTTTCTCTTATATAAGGTATGATACAATTTTATTTTTTCAGTGTTCGACCTAACATAGATAGATGGTTATAGTGGGTTTGAGCCCGATACGTCGATCATTTGCCTACGTAAAACAAAGGATTACTAGTATTAATTCATAATCCTTCTAAATCTTGATCCTTTGCTTGATCAGGGCATTAAGATCATTGAGATTTGCTGGGACTCAAAATTTAGGTCAAACCGTGTACTCATTGCATAAACATGATTCCATCAATCCGTGATCTCAATTACTATAGGCTCATGGGAAATATCATTTAACCATTTATTTTCATAACGAATAAGACTATCTGTCCCATTACACTTCCAACGTGCACTTTGATTATTTAAACACAAAATCCTAGGACCAAGGTTTCTACAGGAAATCTAAGTTCAAAGTTTTCAAGTTTACCTAGAATTCTAAAATCTAGTCCCGATATGCTTAGCCTATGATTGAAATTTTACTTAAAATTTTGTAAGTTCACCCCTGACTAATCTTTATATGCTGATGGGAAATGTTATATCTAAGTAAAGAAAGACGTATTAGGGAATTCAAACTACATACATGGTAAGATTTCTTAAGTTCGAGGAATGTTTATACCCAATCATATGTACAATCTAGGGGATAAAGAATTTCCTATGAAGTCCAAGTTCGTTTGATTCACTATTTATCGTGACAATGTTGTTTCTAACTAAGAGATTCTGGAAAAGGTTCAATTTCTATATACCTAAGGATTGTTCGTTGAGAGTCAAGCTTTAGGAATGTTCTAATTCAACCTCAGACACATCATAGTGGGTACTTGTCCTCCCACAATATACGAGTTTAATTCCTAAATGATAATTCTAATAGCTTTCAAGGGGACTAAAGTTTATGTTCCTAAGTTCAAATGATTAAAACTAAAATGTCCGAGGATCTAAATTCATTTCTAAGTTCTTTGGTCATCCAAACAAGTTTCTAGGGGACTAAAATTCTGAGTCCCCTATATCCTCAATTTCTCCTAACTATAGGGGAAATTCATATAAGTTCAAATGGTTATTCTAATAATTTCTAAAGGAACCCAAGTTTATTTCTAAGTTCAAATAGTAGTTTTAGTGGTTTGCATGGGAACCAAAGTTTTTGTTCTAAGTTCCAATGTTTAAACTTAAAATCTTCAAGGGGACCTAAGTTTAGGTCTTTACATTCTCAATGATTCTCCTAAGTCCAAGGGAAATTCACTAAGTTCAAATTTCTAATTTTAACATCATAAATCGTGACATTTAAGGTTTCTATAAATCATTTCCCAAGGCCTAGTTTGTCCAAACTATGCTCTGATACCAACTGTAACACCCCGACTTTTCAGGTTCCAAGTACACGACCCGTTTCTCAAAAACCCGAGTTTTAACCTTAAAGGATGGTCAAATTTAAGTATATATTTTTTTTCATTCATCAGAGTAAGGAGATGAGCATAGAATGGACAAATATGCATAAAGGAAAATTTTCAAATTTCATTTAGAATATACAAGAGGTTGCTCATAATGACTTATACAAACCAATGTCTCCAAAATTAACAAATACAAGAATTACATGATCCAATACATGAGAAATAATAGAAAGTAAGTAAATCTGAGCTGCAAGACCCCTCAACTTCTCATAGTAGATACAGTCATGCAACCCTAGCAATTGAACTTGACTCCTCATCAGCCTGAACCTGAAAATCACTTAAGCCACCTGTGTTACCTGTATGGTTATATTTATTTGATGGATGAGTCGCCAACTCAGTGTGAACTCCCTTCAAGATTAGACACCGTCGCATTAGGTAAATATAGTTATAAAAACATGACAAGGCATACAAAATAATACATAATGCAGTCTTATTAAATGTATGAATGCGTGAATGCATCATCGACCTGGGGATGCACATCCCAATGTCGAAATAAAGGGTCGCCCTAATAGAACTAGTCACCTGAAAAAATACACAAAAGCATGACAAAGGAGAACCAGCTATCGAGAAAAGACCACAATATATAGATCGCCCAAGGGAATTTATTCACCTAGAAAAATATACAGACCGCGTACGGTAGATTAACTACCTGGAAAAGGCCATGTAGATTGCCCATGGTAAATGAACTACCTGGAAAAGGCCATGGAGACTAATAACACTATTATGTCTCTCCTTTCTATTTCCTTTTATCTCAAATGATAGTTTTCCCTTGTCTAAGGTATGATACAATTTTACATTTTTCAGTGTTCGACCTAACACAGATAAATGGTTATACTGGGTTTGAGCTCGATACATCGATCATTTGCCTACGTAAAATAAAGGATTACTAATATCAATTCATAATCCTACTAAATCTTGATCCTTTACTTGATCAGGGCATTAAGATCATTGAGATTTGCTAGGACTTAGAATTTAGGTCAAACCGCGTACTCATCGCATAAACATGATTACATCAATCCGTGATCCCGATTACTTTAGGCTCATCGGAAATATCATTTGACAATTTATTTTCATAACGAATAAGACTATCCAGCCCATTACACTACCAATGCGCACTCTGATTGTTTAAACAGAAAATCCTAAGACCAAGGTTTCTACATGAAATCTAAGTTTAAAGTTTTCAAGTTCACCTAGAATTCCAAACCTAGTCTTGATATGCTTAGCCTATGGTTGAAATTTTACTTAAAATTCTGTAAGTTCACCCTTGACTAATCTTTATATGCTGATGGGAAATGTTATATCTAAGTAAACAAAGATGTATTAGGGAATTCAAACTACATTCCTGGTAAGATTTCTTAAGTTCGAGGAATGCTTATACCCAATCCTATGTACAATCTAGGGGATAAGGAATTTCCTATGAAGTCCGAGTTTGTTCGACTCATTAGTTATCATGACAATGTGGTTTCTAACTAAGAGATTCTCGAAAAGGTTCAATTTCTAGATACCTACGGATTATTCATTGAGAGTCAAGCTTTAGGAATGTTCCAATTCAACCTCAGACACATCATAATGGGTACTTGTCCTCCCACAATATATGAGTTTAATTCCTAAATGATAATTCTAATAGCTTTCAAGGGGACTAAAGTTTATGTTTCTCAGTTTAAATGATTAAAACTAAAATCTCTGAGGGATCTAAATTCATTTATAAGTTCTTTGGTTATCCAAACAAGTTTCTAGGGAACTAAAATTCTGAGTCCCCTATATCCTCAATTTCTCCTAACTACAGGGGAAATTCATACAAGTTCAAATGGTTATTCTAATAATTTCTAAAGGAACCTAAGTTTATTTCTAAATTCAAATAGTAGTTTTGGTGGTTTACATGGGAACCAAAGTTTTTATTCTAAGTTCCAATGTTTAAACTTAAAATCTTCAGGGGTGTAAGACCCGTATCCTAGCCCGTACCATTCTATAGGCATCCGTGGTCCTCCCGATCGAATTCTGGCAACTCGTGATCCGTGATCAACGTTTGCGTGTGACCCTAAGTCATATCCCGTAGATTTGAGTTAGCTTAATCCGAGACTTGTACCATTACGATCGCACCGTCGCCGCGGTTCCAACGCCGCATCTTGCATACCGATTCGGTACCTTGGCAGGGGGATGTGGACCCGTGTTTAGTTCGATGAAAAACGTTGTGCGTTGCAATCCTAAGAGAATATCTCAATAATCATATCAAGAGTCAAGTACTCCATCCCATCAAGTCAAGTACAAGCAACCATCCCCCTCTTACATCATCCTTACCTAAAGTTAACTTTCCCATTACCTCACCATCTCTCTCTCCCATCACTCTCTTACATCACTTCCTCTCTCATCTCCTTTTCTCCAAGCAATCCCTCCATGGAGCAACCCATGTCCATGGCTCCCATGAGAGAGAGTTTGGTGTGGTCCACCTTCTTATCTCCCATCCTCACCATCCAAAGCCCATCTCACCCGTTAAAAATGTTCCATTGGTGCTCTAGAGGCTATAGGCGGGAGAAGGAAGAGGAGCTCTTGAGGTAGGTGCTTTTCTCTCTCTTTCTCATTTTTGTGCGATGTGTGGCCCACTCGGACGGACCCCACCATAGTGTATGTCTCATCCACACCCTTCAGCCATTTTAGTGGCCCCATCTGAGCAAGGCCCACCTCTTATATGCATTAAGCCTAAACCGTCCAGCGTTCAGGGACGCTGGACGTCAAAAAAATAATATTAGCATGATTCAATTCTTTTTGGGTGAACCGATCTTGTAGACCCCACCTTGATGTATGGGACTAATCCACACCGTCCATTTCATTCCCCACTTCATTTTAGGCATTGAGCCGAAAAATGAGGCCAATCCGATAATCAAGCAGGCCATACCATATGGAATAGTGGTGTTTACCATTAAAACCCACCTTGATTCTTCTATTCGACAAAAACACGTTGCATATTGGTCTCATTTGGTCGATCATGGGCCATAGAATCCAATGGCCGGGTTGGATTTTTTAAATGTGGGCCCTATATATGGAAAACCACAAAATTACATAAAATTAAAAAAACATAAAATGCCAAACATGCAGCAGTGCCTGCTGCTGCAGCGTCAGCAGCACAGGATGCTGCTTCCATGAACACTATTAAGGCAGGGACGTGGTCCCACTTGTAGGCCCCACCATGATGTGATTTGTTCATCAGCGCCGTGCAATCTGATGGCCCCCTTCTGGCCGTGGGCTGCCCTAAAAAAATCAGCCGTACATGGGACTTGGGTGGCCAACATCACATGGACAATGTGGATTGATGCCTACCATTGAAACCCTTGTGGGTTGCAGAAGTTTCGGATTAAACATGAAATTTGTTTTTACTCTCCACCCAGGTCACGTGTGACCATGTCAACAAGTTGGGTGGGAATAAACATTACAGTGGGCCCCATGTTTCTGTGAAGCTTGTCAACGGGCTGGATGGAAAATAAATGTTATGGTGGGCCCCACGTGGGACCCACCAGCCGTATGTGCCTTGTATCAAGCCATCCGTCGAGCAGAGCTAGGATGGCAAGCCACCTTGATGTATGTATTTCTCTTTAGCCGTCCATTTAGACGTTGGACATTGCAGCTCTCTTTAAAAATAATAATAATAATAATAATAATAAAATATAACAAATAATATTATGTTGTACTATATCTGTTGGGACCCACTGGTAGGACAGAATGGCTGGTGTATTTGCTGGTGTGGGACGTCAGCAAGTTCCGTGGACACCACCATGATATATGTGATATTCCACACTGTCCAGATTGTCTGGACGGTGCTAGACAATGTTTAGACGGTGGTGCATAGGCCACCACGCTGCATGTGTTTCATCCACGTCATCCAGTCCAGGGGACGTGGACCTCACCTTGGTTTATGTGTTTAGCCATCCATCTAGATGATTCATTTGGTGGACCCATCTTTGATTTTTTGATATAAGCCATCCATCTGTTTTGCCAGCATGGGACCACCACGATGTATTTATTTCATCCACATTGTCCAGATTGTACTGGATAGTACTATACAATGTTTGGTGAAGCTGATGTACATAGACAATGTTTGGGTGGTGCTGATTTACTTAGGAAATGTTTGGACAGTGCTGATCACATTGGTGAACCATGTACCCCTAAAATAGTGTGCAGTAATACACATGATACACCTACAACTATTGAAATGAATTTTGGTGTAGTCTAAACCCACTTGAGGCCCATTGTTGCGGCCTATCTATGAGGCCCATCATGATATATTTATGGCCCATGTGCAGGCCCATTTGTTTGTATTTTGACCCATGTGACAGGGCCCACTTGCCTTGTATTTCGAGGCCTATGTGATAGGCCCACCTGCCTTGTATTTAAGACCTACATGATAGGGCCCACCTGCTCGAATCTGAGGCCCAGTAGTGCGGCCCATTGATATAAACCACTTAATGTGTATGAGGCCCATTAGTGTGGCTCGTGCAATGCAACCCATTTGATGTATATTAGTTCATTGGTGTGGCCCATTGATGCGGCCCACTTGATGTTTATATGGCTTATTGTGATGCATTTGAGGGACCATATACTGGGCCCACCTGTTATGTGTTTGTGGCCTTTTATCAAGGCCTAATATGATGTTTTTATGGCCCACCTGGATACATTTGTGGTCCATCCCTAAGGCCCACCTTGATGTGTATTACTGCAGCCCATTGATGCGGCCCACTTGTGATACATGAGGCCCATTGGTGCGGCCCATCATGATGTATCATTGGCCCATGAGCGGGGCCCACCTGTTGTGTATTTATGGCCCATAGATGAGGCCCACTTGATGTATGTTGAGGCCTATGGGTCGTAGCCCACTGTGATGAAATTCAGGCCCATAGGTTGTGGCCCTTGGTGATGTATATTAGGCCCGTGTATGTGGCCCACCGTAATGTGTGTATTGTATATCTATGCCATCCATTTGTGTGGCCCACAGTGATGTATTTGTGGCCCATATAATGAGGCCCAATGTGTTATAAGTGTGGCTCATTGATGAGGCCCAAAGTGATGTATTCGTGGTCCATGTGTGAGGCCCGTTGTGAAGTATATCAGGCCCTTGTGTGAGGCCATGGGCCCACTGTACGCTTAGCTTTATGTGGGCCACTTCTTAGGAGTAATGTTGGTTAAATGTCCACATTAATGGGCAATATTGGTTGAATGTCCACATTGTGACCTTCCATTAGGCCTTGTTAGGCCTATTTTTACCGATTTCGATTATTGACTGATTCTGATTATCACGGCTGATTGTCGATTAGGGATTGAGGCAGTTTATCATGACCGATTGCCGATTTTGATTGATGTGACCGATTTGTCGATTCCAATTATTGACCGATCCCGATTGTCGTGGCCAATTGCCGATTAGCGATTGAGGCTAATTCTCATGACCAATTGCTGATTCTGATTGATGTGACTGATTTGTCGATTTTGATTATTGACTGATCCCGATTGTTATGGCCGATTGTGGATTAACGATCGAGACTAATTCTCATGATCGATTACCAATTTTCATTTGACATATCGCTTTGCCACTTCCGATTATTGACCGATCTCGATTATCCTGGCCGATTGCCGATTAGCGATCGAGGCTGATTCTCATGACCGATTGCCGATTCTGATTAACGTGATCGATTTACCAATTCTTATTATTGACCGATCATTATTGTCATGGCCGGTTGCCGATTAGCAATCGAGGCTAATTCTCATGACCAATTGTCGATTTTCGATTGACGTGACCGATTTGCTGATTTCGATTGTCATGGCCGATTGCTCATTCTATTTGACTTGGCTGATTTTTCGATTCTGATTATCAAGGCCGATTCTGATTTGTCAAGGCTGATTGTATAGGCCGATTCTGATTGTAGACGCTGAGTATTGGGGCCCATTCTGAGTGTCGATTCTGATTGTTGAGGCCGACTCAATTATCGAGGCCGATTTTGATTGCCAAGGCAGATTATCATGACCTATATGATGTACATCTGACCCGTAGTTAAGGCCCATTGTGACATGTATTAGGCTCATGATGCATTGCCCATTTGATGTATTCAAGACCCATATGTAAGGCCCACATGTCATGTATTTGAGGCCCATGGGCAAGGCCCATTGTGATGTATTCATGGGCCATGGGTAAGGCTCGTTACGATGTATTCATGACCTATGGGCAAGGCCCATTGTTATATGTATTAGGCCCATAAGCAAGGTCCACCTGTTGTGTATATATGGCCCTTGAGTGAGGCCATCGTGTTGTATATTAGGCCTTTGTGTGAGGCTGTGGGCCCATTATATGTTTGGCTCTATGTGGCCATTCCTTGGGGGCAATGTTGGTTAAATGCCCACATTGTCGAGGCCGATTGTTGTTGCCGGTTATTGATACCGATTATGAGTATGTGATAGCATAACATCATAATACATGCCCATACACATCATCTGCATGTTTGTTATGAGATGTGATTGACCATTGCATATGCCATAGGGCAGGTTATTCATAGGTCTCCCTGATAGGCGGAGTTGCCCCACATGAGAGCATGGCATGCACATGATTGATGCATAATTAGACTATGTGACTCATGCATCTCGTATTTGTGTGACATGACCACCATATGCCCTAGCGACATCAGGGTCGTAACCTCCACAAGTATTTTGTGGATGGCCAGATGTGGACACCGAAAATCTATTCTACATGGGATGTTATAGATATCCTTGGGTGAAAGTCCCAGAATCATCTTAGTTCCAGAGGTTACTTCAACATCTAGACCGAGTGGATGTATGAGCGCATGAGGGCTATATACCGTTAGGCCGTGTCTCCCACTATGTCGTGGTTGGTTGGAAGGGGTAATGCTAGGTTGAGTCTGACCAGCTCGAGAAGTGGGTCTGCGATCGACGAGCCCGGCCCGATATTGGCAGGCAGATAGTGAGGTCTCTTCCACTCACCTTGTTGCGCGCGATGGGGGTGATTTCCCAGAGAGGAACTGTACTAATATGTGGACTTATTGAGTAGGAGTGCCTACTCATGCATTTATTTCATTCACTATCCACTTGGGCTGGTCGTGCGCAACTAATTGTTGTGTACCTTCGCATGGCTAGGATTTCGATTGGACGCGCGACTAACCTGAGATCAGGAGTTTACCACATTGAGTCTGACTATCCAAATTTAGGTTTGGGACTGGTTTGGATAGAACTCCCTTGTGATAGACCACATAGCCTGCGATACTACGTACTATCATCCTAACTTCACTTCAGCTTGGTCATTTCATTCGCACCACATATCACATTACATCCGTAGTACTTAGCATTTTGGGTTGCCATGTTTTTGCATTGATCTGGCCATTAGTACTCATGCCTTGTATCGCATAGCCTTGGTATGGCTGATGACACTCATAGTTATTAGTATATTTCTGTTTATTTCGATATTATATGATTTATGGCATTGTATCCTTAGCATCTAATATTTCACTCGCTCTAACACCTCATTTGCATAGTTGATTTGCATTGTGTACCCTAATATTGTATGACTCATGGACTTGTCAATACTACCTTGTACACACACTTTCACCACCCACTAAGCTTTCTATAAGCTTATGCATGATAGATGTGTGCAGGTGGCATTAGGTAACAACAGCGTTGAGGCTGGAGCGTGCAACGATCTTCTGGAGCTCGATTTTCAATTTATGTATTTTCCTTTTAGCATTGTACTCCAATGATTATATTAGTGGATATGTGATGATGATGTTGTCTTTGTGTTTCGAGTAATCTTGTGGTTATGCTTGTTACGAAGTAAATGTATGTTGGAAAATCCTCCTTGTAGGATCCCAGGATCAAAATCTAGCATATGTATGCTGGGAGCCGAGAACAAGATACTATTGAGGCTGTCAATACCGAATTTGGTGATCGGGAATTTTGTGAGCCCGGTTTCGAGTTTGGGGCGTGACAAAGGGGACCTAAGTTTAGGTTTTTACATTCTCAATGATTCTCCTAAGTCTAAGGGAAATTAACCTAAGTTCAAATTTCTAAATTCAACATCATAACTGGCGACATTTAAGGTTTGTATAAGATCATTTCCCAAGGCCTAATTTGTCCAAACTATGCTCTGATACCAACTGTAACACCCCGACTTCTCAGGATCTGAGTACATGACCCGTTTCCCAAAAACCCGAGTGTTAACCTTAAAGGATGGTCAAATTCAAGTATATTTTTTTTTTCATTCATCAGAGTAAGTAGATGAGCATAGAATGGACAAATAAGCATAAAGGAAAATTTTTAATTTTTATTTAGAATATAGAAGAGGTTGCCCATAATGACTTATACAAACCAATGTCTCCAAAATTAACAAATACAAGAATTTCATGATCCAATACATGAGAAATAATAGAAAGCAAGTAAATCTGAGCTGCAAGACCCCTCAGCTTCTCAAGGTAGATACAGCCATGCAACCATGGCACTTGAACCCAACTCCCCATCAGCCCGAACCTAAAAATCACTTAAGCCACCTATGCTACCTGTACGGTTATATTTATTTGATGGATGAGTAGCCAACTTAGTGTGAACTCCCCTCAAGATTACACACTGTCGCATTAGGTAAGCATAGTTATAAAAACATGGCAAGGCATACAAAACAATACATGATGTGGTCTTATAAAATGTATAAATGAGTGAATACATCATCGACCTGGGGTTGCACATCCCACTGTCAAAATAAAGGGTCGCCCTAAGAGAACTAGTCACTAGGAAAAATACACAAAAGTATGCCCGAGGAGAATCAGCTATCCGAAAAAGACCATAATATATAGATCACCCATGGGGAATTTATTCACTCAAAAAAATTACAGACTGCCGATGGTAGATTAACTACCTGGAAAAGGCCATGTAAACCGCCCGTGGTAGATGAACTACCTTGAAAAGGCCATGGAGACCGCCTGTGGTAGATTAACTACCTGGAAAAGGCCATGTGCTATGAAAATGCATGATTAGTCTAACCGTTATTAGTCCGTTTACAACCAGCAGGTTTAATAAGCTCAAAGGTCTATGGGGAGCTTAGAGCCCAACATAGGCTGACAGCTCAGGCATAGTGTCCTATTCCACCATCCCTGGCTTATGAGGCTACCACCTTAGGATGTTTAATGAATCCCAATCGACTAGTGCTTAATCATATTCAATATATGGGGCTTAGCATCTCATGGTTGCAAAAAATAAAATATCAAACCCATACAGGGCAAATACCAAACCAAAGCCACATAGGGTGATATCGAAACAAGCCACATAGTGCAAATATTAAAATAACCCACATAGGGCAAGTATCAAAACCATGCGATAAAGACTATCCTTAAAAATCACTTGGATACAACCCCTAGATGGTAGGCCCACATCAATATTCGAATCACCACACCATTCAATAACCACTAAGTCAAAGGTTCATTACAACCAAAATCAATCGAGTTACATCCCAAGTATGGGTGTACATTTATAAGTGGGGGTTTCCCACTAACATACCAGTTTAAATCCCAAAAGCAATCCACTAGTAATCCAATAACATGAATTAAATATACAGGATAAGCATTAAGCATGTGATATAGCAATTCAATTTCAACAATTAACACATGTGGTTATAAAATGGAAATATCAATTATAAATTAAAATAAAAACTATAACTTAAACTAATGGAAAAATGGAAAGCTCAAGGGAAAGAAATCATCACCAAATAGATCGGATTGCCACTAACATTGTTAGGAAGTTCGTGTGCCCTTAGAATTAACCCTTACCATGATTTTTGAAACTTACACATGAGACCAATGTTCTACCAAGTGTCTATGGTCAAGATTTATACAACCTAGGGTTTGGATTATTTTTAGGGTTTTAATATAGAATTAGGGCTTCATCTTAGGGTTTAATTAAATGCTTAGATCCTAGGATTTGAATTCTATATTATTATTTTCATTATTATCGTACCATGGATCGAATAATATTCATATTAATGATGGTTCATAAGTTCATATCCGAATGCACCGACAAGTAACATTATCTAACATTTTTATAATGACTAATAATCTCTTAGATAATACAAGTAATGATAACTAGACATTTTCTAATGATAATACAATAAGGACTAACACTAATAATTATTTTAATAAGTATTTGACTAATCCCATAAGGGAAATGATGATGTTTTCTAATGAAAATAATAATAGTTATCGATAGTGAGTCTAGTCATGATAATATTTAAGGATAGTAGATAAAATGTAAATGTCTAATAATTATAGTTTTGTCTATTATATTTAATATTAATGTGTATAGTAGGCTATTCATGCTTAAGATTCATGATAGTTAGGGTCTTAACTATGCTATCTAATGAACGTCAACCTACAATCTATCCCATAGTTAGGGTTTTGGTCACAACATTTAGTGGACCTTGATCCACACTCTCACTTAAGGTCAAGGTTTGAGAAATACAAGTTTAATAGCTATAACATCTAGTTAAATAATTAAAAGTAATTCACAACACAAGAGGGTGGAGGGTTTATACCTCAACAGGTGTTGAGTGTGGCCCAACTCTTCCAACGAGTTAACTCGGCCCAGTCAACTCGGTGCTTCCAAGCACCACCATTCCTCTCTCTCCCACCCTATTATCCTTTAAAAATTGAGGTCCAGCAAACTGGCTGGGTTAAACTAGACTCAACCCAACTGAAACAGGCCAACTCAGGCCGAACTCGACCCAGTTGACTCGGTAACAAGTCTGTCCATAACTCAGGCTGTGACCTGCCTCACATTCTCTACCTCCTCTCTTCTTATGTCGGACTAGGCCAGGCCCATGCTTCAACTGAGCCTGGACACGACCCGAACCCATCAGGCTCAGGTCGGTGTAGTGCAGTGAATGTCGCTGCCCCTTCTCTCACCTCGCCATTTCCTTCTTCTTGTCTCTCTTTCTCCTCGCAACTTCTCCTCTTTCTTCCCATTTATTTTTCTTTTCGATTCCTTCTTCTTTCAGCCTGCCAAAGGCCAGCAGCACCACTAGGCGATCAGGCTTGTCTTGACCGAGCCGAACTTGCCAACTCAATGGGGAAGACGACATAGGCGTTAATGGCAACTTTAACCTCTCTGCTCTTACCTCCAATCTGATCCTTCAAGATGGTTTGTTCAGGTCCTATGAAGCTTATAGATGAGCTTTTTTGAAGGTTGGAGGTGATAAGGTCAGCAGGTTCGAAGGTTGGAGGGAAACAGCCGGTTTCCAAGCTGCCGCAAGGATGGGAGGGAGTTCTGCTATTGTTGCTCGATCCCTAGCCCTTTTGTCACCTACCCTAATGTCCTAGGACTGTCGGATGGAGGATAAACAGCCAGGATTAAATCTCAGACTTCCACTCTCTCTCTCTCACTTATGAAAATATCTGTCACACGGTGGTATAGCTCGCAACAGCATTTGCTATTTTCCAAGGCCAAAATTCGCTCTCCAAGGATAGCTAGGATATAAGGGAAGGAGCGCACGTGGATTGCCAACCTGGCGTACGGAGAAGTTTCCATTTTTTGGAAACGTTTGTGCTTGTAGGCACTACTTACGATTGGTGTTGTGTACACGTTCGTGGGTTTCCAACGTGTAAAGACATTAGGTTTTGGGCGGGATGACCCACCCATCACGATGGATGGTTTGGATCTTTCATCCAGGCAGTGTGGTTGGGCCACGAATCAACCAAAACGGACACTTGTCTGTTGGCTATCTAAGGCGAGGAGAGAGAAAACTCTCTCCGCTTAAGGAAATAACGGGTCAGCCCACTTTAACCGTGCTAGGCCGACCAGTGCACAACGGATGCATGTGAAATGTGCACATGCACAATTCAGGTGGGGGTCCATAATGGTGTTTGGATGAAATCCACTCCATTCATTTGGTTTCACAGGTCTGATTTGGACCTTTGGCCAAGGGTCAGATAACTCCGAGGTTTAGGTGGGCCATATTAGATGAAATTTGTGGTTTGTGCATCCGTTAATGCAATTCTAACAGTCGGATTAATTCTAATTCAACCATTAACGGTCAAAATGTCCTAAGGGATTATTTAAGGTAGAATCAATGACTAGATTATAGGTTTTATGACCTATTATGTTTTTATAACATTAAATACCACATTACAACACTTTTAATAATATCGTTTATTATTGTTATTATTATTTTCTCTTTCGCACATGTGTGCAAGTTTTAATTCATGTTATGGGCCCCACTCCGCAGGTTAGGACTACCATCTCATGACTTCATATTATTAAATATTTAATTATTAATATTATTACCTATACATTGTCCTTTATTTAGTTATTTATCTTTATTTATTTATTTATTTATTTATTATATTTGTATGTAGGATGTGAGACTAAATGGCCAGATGTCTTAATTTACAGATCAGGGTTGTATTAAACAATTGAGATGAGCCATTTTGAGAATCAATTAAATGGATATTTTAATATGTGGATAGTGATTACCTTCAATGGTTGGATTTAGACTGAATTGCATGTAAGCATCTGCTTAAACTAGACTTGCATTTATTCTAAACTCAATTATATGGTAAGACCCGAGTACTGAAAAGTACATGGTGTTACAATGAGGGCAGTGGGCCGGCGGAATCGCAGGCCCGTCGCGGCCCGCTAGAGGTGGGCGAGGTGCGTCTCCGACCAGGCGGTGCCACTGCTGTCCTCTGGACTGGTGGCGGTGCCATCGCCTAGGGGCGGTGGCCTCGCCCTCACGAGGTGCCGAAAAGGTGTGGGGGACCCCTTGGGTCCCACTGGAATTTATGCTATGGTCCCCTACGTCCATGTCATGTATTTTCTCGATCCATTTCGTACATATTCACTCCTTTTAGCATGTTTTAAGTTTGAGATTCACCAACTAATAGCTTAAACCCATCGATTGATGGTCTAGAAAGGAATCGAGATCATTTCAGATGATCTCGGACGCATACAGGTAACCTTTCAATGGTCAATTTCACCTGTCGGTGAAACTTGGGATCCTACGATCATTTCTACATTTTTAGCCCCCCTCCTAAGCCAAAGTGCATTAGAGTGCATTGTGTTACCATAACACAGGTCTAGTTTAATCCAAATCATGCTCTGATACCAACTTGTAATGCCCCAAAAATTAGGGGTCGAGCAAAGCTCAACTCTTGAGATCCAACGCTTCATTTATACAACATAAATAATGATGTTTAAATGTTGTCCATATTAGTGCATTAAACATGAGTGGGATTATACCAAATCAGCATATCATACTCCATAGTTAATATAATTAAGCAAGCGGAAGACTAAGATAAATATATAAAGTATATATGTGTTTCATAACCTCTGGAGTATGAATGTGTTACCGGGTTGAATATATATAAAATTTGTTTCAAAATATATAAAATGAAAAAATGCGAATGTACGACTAATCCATATAATCCCCATAATCCTGGCGACGTAGCTCTAGGTCTACACAGACCTGCCTGAGAGTTGGACGTAGGAGAACTCCTCCTCGTCTATGAAATCTAGCTCCGTTGCGTAAGCCTCATTGTAACCTACATCTAAATCAAAGTTTGGTTGGTGTTTTAAAACACAGTCCCAGAGTGGGAGTGAGTGATCAACAGTGGGAGTGAGTGATCAACTCAGTGGTACTATAAGGCAAAGGTTAACATGTTATCAATTTAATCAAGCAGTAATGGTAAAACAATACAGCAATCACTTCCTAATTACTCTTGTTAATGCAGGAATGATATGTAGTAATGATGCATGCCCTTGCCTGCACTTCCTCAGTGACTTCATCTAATGATCGTACATGGCAAACTCCCTAAACACGCGCTTCCTCACCAAAGCATATGTAATGCGATGCATGGTTGTGTTAGCCAAATAATTTATAAGGCTTATTCATACAGCAAGTTTAGGAAGCTAAGGCACCTCCCTTTATGTCATTAACCCCAAACGGAGATCCATGTAGGGTTGTCCGTCCTAGTTAATCACATACGATAGGCAAGTTGTAGGGCATCACCCCTGATGGAAGCAGTGGATAGGTAAATTCAAGGTTTACACTCGAGGTCACTATAGGGAGGCTCATCACCTCAACGTAGGTCTAATTTATACTTGAGGTCACTACGGGAAGGCTCGTCACCTCAGCATAAGTTGACAGCTCGAATACAGTGTCCCATACTACCGTATTCAGCTCACTAGTTTGGGTTGCTCACTGGTCACTACGGGGAGGCTGTCACCCCAGCGTAGGCCGACAGCCCGACCACAGTGTCTCATACCACCCTGCCCGGCTCATGAGTCTTAGAGGATCGTAGTACCATAGTTGAAACGGGTCTTTACAATGCCGGGGGTATCTTAGATTAAAGCAATAGCGCCCATACATGGTAAACACACAATAGGCCAATCGGGTTATTTGACAAGTTTGATTAGTACGAGCACTCACTGAATTAATCAACATGGAGCGCCTAAGCACTCCATGCGGCCTAACCACTATCAATAATCACCGTATGGCTCAGATTCATCAAACGTATTCAATGTGGCAAAACTAGTTCGATCACTCAATCGGGAATCGTTACCGATTGCCTGGATGGTGCAGTAGTCTCAGTCGTACTCAAATGCAATAGGTAGTCACATATGTTGATCATAATAACATTTAACGAATAATTCAAACAAAATTCCCATTTGAGCATTTTAACAAACACTTTGAATAAATTGTTATACATATGCATTTCATCCATAAATCACATAGTAACAATTTGCGTTACATGAAAAAAACTATAAATATAGATAAGGTAGTTGAGAATCCTATCTCAACACCCTTATCAAAGCGATTCATCAAACAATTTCTCATTCAGACACTTAGACTACATAATACTGCATACATAAACTAAATTAGTTATAGCATATATTATGGTAGATCCTTTCATAAAGGAGTTGTCATACATACAACAAACACATATTCTAGATTAATAGTCATGGCAAGCATAAATCATAATTGCACTTTCATTCAAACATTTCAACAAACACATGGAATGCATTATATTTTCACATAGATCATACATATGTATAGTTTATCGAATACATTCTTACTAAGATCATATGACAGTAATCAAGTTAAACATAAATCATTGCTGACATTGATAGCCTTGAAAACCATAACCTAAATGTTTATAGTCCACACCTTTCGTCAGATTTCTCGTTTTGAACTTGGTTCGAATCCTACGCTTCTGTCTATAGAACAATGGTTACCTAAATCATGAAATAGGTTACTTATTTCGTCGATTCCTCTATTTAGATTCTTAAAACAAAATTAGGGTTAGGATTTCTTATACAAATCGAAGTTGGAATGACTCGTGTAGCGATGGTGGGGAGGCAATTGGGTACGTGGAGTAGTAGGAGTGAATCCCAGCAAGGATCTCCCGAACTCTCACTCTACTCCTCACTATTTTCACCTCTTTTCTCCCTTCTCTCACCTAAGGTTCGAGAAATTCATATGAAAGAGAGATGGGGTGGTTTAAGGTCTTTAAATAGGCCCAAAAGTGACGTCAATGGTCCCAGGGTCATGGTATACTTGGGTTATAGCCAAAGGGTGCTTGTTTTTGACAAATAGGGCCCATAGGAAGGTCCATTTCTCACCTAAGTCATGGAGCAAGTTCCCTAACAATGGATCTATGCTAGGACTATGTTTATGGTGCGATCTGACTAATTGATCGGCCGTGAAGGACCCATATCAGATTAACGATCGTTGTCTCTCGATCTGGGCCATAAGTATACTGATAGGTGCAGAGAATTTTTCATGATCCATGGGTGAAGTTTGGTTAGAATCTGACGGTCTAAAGTCTTCAATTTCGCTCACAAGCGAATGGTCCAAATCACTTAAGTTTCAAGACAATTTCTAAGGATATTCGCATTTCTCACATACTTTGTTCAAGGCTCAAGTTGTGTGTTTTTTTATACTATTTAGGCTCGAATCCCGTGATGGTTGTAAAGCCCAATAAGGCGGTCATAACCCTATAGTTTCGCGGTAATGGGACTTTCGACGCGTAGTCCAGGTCTGATACGGAGTTTCAATGTGCTCTCGAGAGCAACTGGGTTTTGGGATTTCTCCTAGTTTCTTAAGTAATTTTGAGTTAGCGATTTTAATGGTTTTAGGTCTTGCAGCTTGTATAGATAGTGGTTCAAGCTAATCCACCAATTAATTTGGTTTAGTACTTAAATAACTTTTATCTAATTTCCACAATATATAGTCTTCTGGGATTTTTGCTTGAAGTGGTACTTGAGCCTTTATACAAATTTTTCCATTACAATCTACACCCCTTAAAGAAAAATTTCATCCCCGAAATTAGTACCTTTTCGTACTCCTCGAGGATCTGAGGGTAGTTCTTATGGACTTCAGCTTCTGTTTCCCAAGTAACCTCTTCCTCAGTGTGATGAGTCCATAATACCTTCACAAGTGGGATAACTTTGCTACGCAACACATGTTCCTTCGTATCCAGAATACGTGTTGGTCGTAGTACATAGGTAGCATCTTCACTTAGCTGTACCTGCTCCCCACTTGACAATGTGAGTAGGATCAGGAATGTATTTCTTGAGCATGGACACGTGACATACGTTGTGCACGCTAGCGAGTGGTGTGGGCAAGGCGAGCTAGTATGCTACCACACCCACTGTGGGCTCGACATGGGCGCCCATACAAAGCTTCATATGGAGCCATGCCAATGCTCGCTTGGAAGCTGTTGTTATAAGCGAACTCAAGATAGGGAAGACAGTCATCCCAACTATCCTTGAAATCAAGCACACATGCTCGCAATATGTCTTCTAATATCTAGTTTACCCATTCCATCAGCCCATCTGTCTATAGCTCAAACGTGGTACTGAGCTTTAGTTTCACTCCCATTGCTTCATGTATTTGACTCCAGAAAATAGATGTGAATTGTGTGTCTCGATCCGACACAATCTCCATTTGAACTCGATGCAGACATACGATCTCTTTGATGTACAGCTTGGCTAAATCATCTACTGAGTTTAAAACTCTAATCGGGAGAAAATTAGCCGACTTCGTCAATCGGTCCACAATCACCCAAATAGAGTCATGTCCCTTCCTTATCTTCAGTAACTCGAAAATAAATTCCATAAATATGAAGTCCCATTTCTCTTCAGCTATGGGCATGAGCTGAAGTAAACCAGGAGGTCGGCGATGCTCGGCCTTGACCTGCTGGCATGTGAAACAACAAGATACATAATCTACTATGTGGGCCTTCATGTTGTCCCACCCGTACGAACGCTTCATGTCTTTGTACATCTTCATACTACCCGGATGCATTGCCATACTTGAATTGTGAGCGGCGTCCAGGACTTCCTTTCTCAAATCATGGAGATTCAGGACACATAGGCAGCCGCGATATCTCAAACCTCCATCTATGCCAACCCTCCATTCGAAGTCTTCACTGTCACTTACTCGTTTTCTCATCTTCAGCAACAATTTGTCTTCTTTCTGTACCACAATGATTCAGTCATTAATAAGTGGTTGTACATGGATGTGTGCGACGCTCTCGAATGGTTCCTCTAGTGTAAGCTTCTTTTCGAAGTCTTACACAAACTCTACCATGTTCTATTCTTCTACCATCAGCAAAGCTACAAATTCTATTGTCTTCATGCGGCTCAACACATCTGCCACAAGGTTAGCCTTGCCAAGATGGTAGGAGACCTCAAACTTAAAATCTTTTAAGGTTTCCATTTAACTACACTGCCTCATATTAAGATCTCTCTGCGTGAAGATGTACTTAAGGATCTTGTGGTCGCAAAAGAGCTCGAACTCCTCTCCGTAAAGGTAATGTCTATAGAGCTTTAATGCGAAAATGACTGCTGCCAATTCCAGGTCATGCATGGGGTCATTTTCTTCGTGTTTCCTCAGCTGTCGTGAGGCATAGGCGATCACCCTATCCTTCTACATAAGAATACATCCCAAACTAACACAAGACGTGTCAGTGTATATAGTATATCTAACCCCTTGCTCTGATAATACTAGCATGGGTGCGGACGTCAGCTTGTCCTTCAATTCTTGAAAGGCTGCTTCTGCTTTCTCGTTTCAGGTAAACTGAAGATCCTTTCAAGTGAGTTGAGACAACGGTCTGGCTATCTTGCAAAAGTCTTTAATGAAGCGGCAATAGTAGCCTGCAAGTCCAAGGAAACTCCTCACTTCTGTAACTGAACCGGGTTGCTCCCAGTCCTGAACTGCGGTCACCTTAGTGAGGTCCACGGCAATACCTTCCTTAGACACCACATGTCCCAAAAACTTGACTTCTTCCTTCCAGAAGTCGTATTTCTGGTATTGAGCAAACAACTGATTCTTCCTGAGTGTATTGAAGACTGCTCGCAGTATATCAAAATGTCATCTATAAATATAATGATGAACCGGTACAAATATGGCCGAAACACCCAGTTCATGAGGTTCATGAACACTGCTGGTGCGTTTGTAAGTCCTTACGATATCACAAGGAACACATAGTGCCCAAAACTGGTTCTGAATGCTGGTTTCTGCACGTCCTTATCCCTGTCGCACAATTGATGATACTCGGATTGCAAGTCTATCTTGGAGAAATACTGTGCCTCTTTCAACTAGTCGAACATATTATCTATCATGGGTAGAGAATACTTGTTCTTCACTATCACTTAGTACAACCTGCTATAATCAATACACAATCGCAGTGATCCATCCTTCTTCTTTACAAACAATACGGGTGCTCTCCAAGGAGATATGTTAGGCCGTATAAAACCTGAATCCAACAGATTATCAATATATGTCCTCAATTCCTCCATTTCACATGGAAGCATGCGATACGTAGGTAAAGAGATGGGTGTCGCACTAGGCACAAGGTTGATAATAAAGTCGATCTCGTACCGAGGAGGTAGTCTAGGTATCATCTTGAACACGACTAATCTTGGACTACAGGCGTGTCCCCAAGCGTCGAACCATCAACATTGTCCAATAAGGAAGCATAACAACTTATACAGTAGGGCCAACTGACCTGCACTGGAAAAATAAAGGTCGTGTCCTCAAGTTCATGTGTTGTCACCAAAGTGGTATCGCAATCAATCTCTGCCTTCATTTCGATGCACCAATCCATGCCGAGGATGACGTCGTAATGATGTAGTGGAGTAATAATCAGGTCAATGCGCACCATTCTGCTCCCTAAGTCTATCGAGCAATCTTTACAAAATTAGTAGCATCGGAGAAAGTCCCCATTGCGGTAAGGACTCTCACCCCAATCATAGGAGTAACATTTAACCCCAAACACTTGACTGTAGAGCATGATATTATCAAGATAGTGGACCCGATGTCTACCAATAGAAATACAGGTGTACTTTGAATGTGGGCAGTGACTTCAAGGGCTAAGGGAACTACAATTGCTGCCTCAGATGCTCCAACTACTAGTGCATGTACACGTGCCCGTTGATGACGATTTGGTTGCGCTGCTATAGGTCATTGAGGTGACCTATTTTGAGGTACAAGTGGTCGGTAAAATGGTTGTGCTAGCGGTGCCGATCGTAGAGGTGGAACTGATATAACTTACGGTTGCTAACGGTTGATCTTGTGAGGTGGTGTAAAACCATTGTCCCTCATCTTAGTAAAGCAGTAGGTGTCTGTATGGTCCATTCCCTCATCTTAGTAAAGCAGTAAGTGTCTGTATGGTCCATCCTCTTACAATAGGTGCACCACAGATCTGATTGCCTCGGTTGGGTCGGTGGAGCCATAAGCCTAGGAGGTGAATCCGCACGTGGCCTCTTGCCGAAGAACGGTCGGTTCGGCAAATTAGGTTGAGGCCTCAGGTCCATTGGTAAACATGTACGAGACAGTCTGTCTCCATCCTGCTTAGCTCGCAGGCACATGTTCACTAGCTCAGCATAGTTGGGAATGCTAGCACAATACATCTTTACGCGGATATCGGGCCATAAACCATCTGAGAAACGTCGCATTTTCATCAGCTAATCTGCTACAATCAAAGGAGCGTATCTGGCTAGCTCCGTGAATCTATTCTCGTACTCTGACATGATCATTCCTCCCTATCGGAGGTGAAGAAATTCACCCTCCTTTTCATTATGGTAAGTGAGGGAGAAGTGCTTTCCATGAAAGTGAGTCTCAAATGCATCCCATGTTCACACGTGTCTTATGGGAACTGCTCGTAGGATGTTGTCCCACCATAGACTAGCCTCCTTCTTGAACATATAGGTGACCGACTCAACTTGTTCTACCTCAGTACGGTGCAGTGGCTTCAGCATCTTAGCGATGTGATCTAGCCAGTATTCGGGCTCCCTTGGGCCTATGAGTGCCTGCAAAGGTGGGAGGATGAAAACACTGAAAGCGTTCAAATAGACTGCTGGCATTTATATTTCTAGCAGGCTGCATAGGTGGTGCAGGCAGGACCATACTCATGTTTTGGGCAATGGCCCCTGCAATAGTGGCCAAAAACTGTTGTTGCTGCCGCATTAAAAATATCATATGCTCCAACCTATCAGGAGGAGGAGCCGACTGTGGTACTTCCAGTGTTGACGTAAATGCACGGTTTTATTCCAGAACCGGTGCTGTAAAAGGTGTTGGCCCATTGGTGGGGCCAGTGGCCAGCTGAGAATTCGGCGTAGTCTTAAAATTTGGGCCTAAACTGGGGTCAGTATGGCTATCGCTTAGGGGAGGTGCCCCGTCAATTGATCTGCCAAGTGCAAGGCGTGTCATATTCTGAGTGTTTGTCGGAGGCATTCCCTATATATAACATAGGGTGTAACATGTGTAAGATTTTGAATAACAATACCCAATTTTCCAAGCATTCTACACATTCCAAATCAAAAAAAGCTTCATGCATTTCATTTAACCAAATTTGACACAACACATGAGATATAGTCTTACATGGATCATGACAGAAGATGCATGTCAGCTAATCTAGTACAAGTTTTAACACCAACTACTCTAACATATCACCAAGCCTACCAAGGCTATTATAAAGATAAGCAGGAAACACGAAAAACCAAACGACAGCTACGACATGTGTCTAGTCCTCTGACTCTGGTGAAGATGGAGCCGCACCCTTAGCCTGCATACAGCACAGGAAGGTCTTCGGAGTGGGAGACATTCTCTTAAATTTTTATTTTAGGTAGGCCTGATTCTCCTCGACCTCTTGTCTCAGGGCGGCTTGGTTCTCTTCAATCTGAGCCATGCGGGCTTCTAAGGCTGCCCGATCATGGCAGTCGCCATGTGTAGCAGTAAGAGGCTCCCTATCTACATCTTGGGCCTCCTCTTCCTCTTCCTGCTCTTCCTCATCATTCCCTTCCTCAGTGCTTTCCTCTTCACTGCCTTACTCATCATTGTCTTCCTCATCTTCACTCCCTTCATCCTTTTCACTTTCTTCCTCTATCTCATCCCCATATTCATTAAGCCTTGATTGGCGTTGCCTAGGTCCCATGCCCATATTGTTGAGTGTAGTGTCACTAATGATATGGATTGAGGCATGGTTCTCCATATGGAGTCGGAAGCCAAAATTTTGGGCGATCTTACAAACAAGTCGACCGAAGGGAAGTGAGCCATCTCCCCATGTGGATCATGCAATACCCACAATCTAAGATACGATGAATGTGGGCAGGCATAGCTTGTCTCCCTGACCAGCTCTGTATAAGAAATCCACCATAAGCTAAGTACATTCCGTGTGCTTACTCCACCTGGGGTATACATTATATGTGAATATGTGGTGGAGTAGGCAGAAATCATTGGTCATTTTGGTCGATGCAAGGCTATTTTCACACCTCCACCGCTCAAGCTAGTTGCAAAGAAAATGTGTACGGTAATTTCTTTCTCGTTCACTAGCGAGGTTTATCTCGCTAGCATGTACTAGTCCACGTTCCATACCCATGATACGAGCCACCATATCTACATTAAGTATGGCCTCCTTTCTTCCCAAAGGGATGGTAAACTGAAGAGGATCCAATAGTGGGTCCTGTATGTGGGCGTAGATGGCTCGTACTGCTCCTTCACTCGCATAAGTGTTTCCCTCAAATACGGGACCCCACCCACTTTCTAGGAGCATTTCCATCACTGGGTACAACTTCAAAAACTTTTCATCCACATGAGCCTCGAATACCACTCTATGGTTATGGAACCTACCTAGCTCAACGCTCGCCGATAGCGATCTTTCAATGGGGATCCGCAGGTCAAGATCCCATTTTGATCTTCTCTCTCGCTCGATGATCGTGCTTACTTCGGCGCCCATCTTCTTCCTTGTACGGGTTGGACGGCTAGGACTAGCTTCATCCGCGGATGCCCTCTTCTTTATCATAAGGGAAAGGAGTGTTAAGAGCAAGAATATAGCAGTAACTAGCTCGAAGAGCTCCATGGAAGTGGAAAAAGTTGGGTGTTAAAGTGAATAGGAAAGTTTAGGGATTTTGAGACACAAAGATGGGTTTGTGTGCTCAAATGAGGGGAAATAAGGGAGATGGATGGTTGTAGGAGATGGGTTTGAGGGAATGGTGGAGGTGGGTGTAAAATATGGAAGAAGATGAAGCTTGGTGTGTAGGCAATGGAAATTTGAGAGGGAAAATGAGATTTTGGAGGGGTTTAAAGGCTATGAATGGGAGTGAAATGGATAAAGGGGAGCAAAGGGGACTTAAATAGGGTGGTCCCACATGAAAACAGGGCCCCACACATGTGGGTGAGGGTGGTGGGCCCTTGGAACCGTGGGCCAGCCGCGGCCCGCTGGAGGTGAGTGCGGCGCGCCGTAGACCGGGCGATGCCGCTGCGGTCCTCTGGATAGGTGGTGGTGCTGCAACCTGAGGGCGGTAGCCTCCCCCTCCCGAGGTGCCGAAAAGGTGTAGGGGAGCCCTTGGGTCTGACCGGAATTTACGTTATGGTCCCCTACGTTCGTGTGATGTATTTCCACGGCCCATTTCGCACATATTCACACATTTTGGCGTGTTTTAAGTTTGGGATTCATCGACTAATAGCTTAAACCCATCGATTGAAAGTCTAAAAAGGAATCAAAATCATTTCACATGATCTCGGACGCATACGGGTTACATTTCAATGGTCAACTTCGCCCATCAGTGAAACTTCGGATCCTACGATCATTTCTATATTTTTCGTCCCCCTCTTAAGTCAAAGGGCATTAGAGTGCATCGTGTTACCATAACCCAGGTCCAGTTTAATCCAAATCATGCTCTGATACTAACTTGTAATGCTCTGAAAATTGGGGGTCGAGCAAAGCTTGACTCCCAAGATCCAATGCATCACTTATGCAACATAGATAATAAAGTTTAAATGTTGTCCATATTAGTACATTAAACATGAGTGGGATTATACCAGATCAGCATATTATACTCAAAAGTTAATATAATTAAGCAAGAGGAAGACTGAGATAAATATATAAAGTATATACGTGTTTCATAACCTCTAGAGTATGAATGTGTTATCGGGCTGAATACATACAAAGTTTGTTTCAAAATATACAAAATGACAAAATGTGAATGTACAACTAATCCATATAATCCCTATAATCTCGGCGACGTAGCTCTAGGTCTACACAGACCTGCTTGAGAGCTGCACGTAGGAGAACTCCTCCTCGTCTATGAAATCTATCTCCGTCGCATAAGCCTCATCATAACTTGCATTTAAATCAGAGTCTGGTAGGTGTTTTAAAACACTGTCCTAGAGTGAGAGTGAGTGATCAACTCATTGCTACTATAAGGCAAAGGTTAACATGTTATCAATTCAATCAAGCAGTAATGATAAAGCAATATAGCAATCACTTCCTAATTACTCTTGTTATTGTAGAAATGATATATAGTAATGATGCATGCCCTCGCCTGCACTCCCTCAGTGACTTCATCTAATGATCGCGCATGGCGAACTCCCTAAATGTGCGCTTCCTCGCCAAAGCACATGCAATGCAGTGCATGGTCGTGTCAGCCAAATAATTGATTAGGCTTATTCATACAGCAGGTTTGGGAAGCTAAGGCACCTCCGTTTATGTCACTAATCCCAAATGGAGATCCATCTAGGGTCGTTAATCCTTGTTAATCACATACGATAGGCAAGTTGTAGGGCATCGCCACTGATGGAAGCAGTGGATAGGTAAATTCAAGAGTTTACACTCGACGTCACTACGGGGAGGCTCGTCACCTCAGCGTAGGCCTGATTTATACTCGAGGTCACTACGGGAAGGATCGTCACCTTAACGTAGGCTGATAGCTCGAATACAGTGTCCCATACCACCGTATTCGACTCACGAGTTTGGGTTGCTCACTGGTCATCACGGGGAGGCTCGTCACCCCACCATAGGCTGACAGCCCGACCATAGTGTCCCATACCACCATGCCCTGCTCATGAGTCTTAGCAGATCATAGTACCATAGTCGAAATGGGTCTTTACAATGCCGAGGGTATCTTAGATTCAAGCAGTAGCGTCCATACATGGTAAACACACAATAAGCAAATCGGGTTATTTGACAATTTTGATTGGTATGAGTACACACTGAATTAATAAACATGGAGTGCCTAAGCACTCCATGAGGCGTAACCACTGTTGACAATCATCGTATGACTCGGATTCATCAAACGTATTCAATGTGGTAAAACTAGTTCGGCCACTCAATCGGGAACCATTACCGACTGCCTGGACGGCGTAGTTGTCTCAATCGTACTTAAATGCAATAGGTAGTCACATATGTTGATCATAATAACATTTAACGAACAATTCAAACATAATTCTCATTTGAGCATTTTATCAAACACTTTGAACAAATTGTTATACATATGCATTTCATCTATAAATCACATAGTACCAATTTACGTTACATGAAGGAAGCTATAAATATGGATAAGGTAGTTGAGAATCCTATCTCAACACCCTCATTAAAGCGATTCATCAAACAATTTCTCATTTAGACATTTTATTATACACTTCGACTACACAATACTACATACATAAACTAAATTAGTTACAGCATATATTATGGCAGATCCTTTCATAAAGGAGTTGTCATACATACAACAAATACATATTCTAGATTAATAGTCATGGCAAACATAAATCATAATTGCACTTTCATTCAAACATTTCAACAAACACATGGAATGCATTATATATTCACATAGTTCACACACATGTATAGTTTATCGAATACATCATAACTAAGATCATATGGCCGTAATCAAGTCAAACATAAATCATTGCTAACATTGAAAGCCTTGAAAACCATAACCTAAACATTTATAGTCTGCACCTTTCGTCGAATTTCTCATTTCAAACTCGGTTCGAATCCTACTATTCCATCTACAGAACAATGGTTACCTAAATCATTCCTCTATTTAGATTCCTAAAAAAAGATTGGGGTTAGAATTTCTTACGCAAATCGAAGTTGGAATGGCTCGTGTAGAGATGGTGGGGAGGCGATTCGATATTTTGGAGTAGTGGGAGTGAATCCCAGCAACGATCTCCTGAGTCTCACTCTACTCCTCACTCTTTTCTCCTCTTTTCTCTCTTCTCTCACCTAGGGTTCAAGAAATCAGTATGAAAGAGAGAGGGGGTGGTTTAAGGTCTTTAAATAGACCCAAAAGTGATGCCAATGGCCCCATGGCCATGGTATACTTGGGTTATAGCCAAAGGGTGTATGTTTTTAACAAATAGGGCCCTTAGGAAGGTCCATTTCTCACCTAAGTCTTGGAGCAAGTTCCCTGACAATGGATCTATGTCAGGACTATGTTTATGGTGCGATCTAACTAATTGAACGGCCGTGAAGGGCCCGTATCAGATCAACAGTCGTCGTCCCTCGATCAGGGCCACAAGTATACCGATAGGTGCAGGAAAATTTTCCTGATCCATAGGTGAAGTTTGGTAAGAATCTGATGGTCTGAAGTCTTCAATTTCGCTCGCAAGCAAATGGTCCAAATCACTTAAATTTCAAGTCAATTTCTAAGGATATTTGCATTTCTCACACACTTCGCTCAAGGCTTATGTTCTGTGTTTTTGGTTACTATTTGGGCTTGATTCTCACGATGGTTGTTAAGCCCAATAAGGCGGTCATAACCTTATAGTTTCGCAGTAATCAAACTTTCGATGCGTGGTCTAAGTCTGATACGGAGTTTCAATGTGCTCCCGAGAGCAACTAGGTTTTGGGATTTCTCCTAGGTGCTTAAGTAATGTTGAGTTAGCAATTTTAATGGTTTTGGGTCTTGCAGCTTTTATAGATAGTGGTTCAAGCTAATCCACCAATTAATTTAGTTTAGTACTTAATTAACTTTCGTCTAATTTCCACAATATACAATCTTTAGGGATTTTTACTTGAGGTGGTACTCGGGCCTTTGTACGGATTTTTTTGAGACATTACAAGACCCTGAATATTATCCTTTTCTTCCTCTTCTTCTTCTTTCTCATCATCTGATGGAAATGTCCATTCGACACGTGGTTCATCAATTTTATTAGTTGCCATGGGCATGTCAGAGGATGTGGAGGACATAAGTAGTTTCAATGATTTCTAGTCTCTATCACTCTGATTCATTGAATTCTAAGTTTGATTCTTCAGTGTCATCCTATGTGATTGCCATGGCTTTTCCCTTTGTCTTTTTGGTGAGACATTCTGTGGACGAGTGCCCAGATTTTTAACAAGTGTAACATTGAGGCTCTTTGATCTTTCAAGAGATTTGCCTATATGGTACTTGTTGTCCAATTGTTTGCCTTTGTAGTTGTATGGTCGACCATAGTTTCTATTAAAAAAATTGAACCGTTGAGCTAAGAGGGCCACTTCCTCAACTTCATTTTCCTTCTCACTCTCCTCCTCCTCATTGGTGGTGATGTGTTTTCAGGTTTTAAGGGCATTATTTTTGGATTTGGGAGGTGGTTTGAAGTGTAGTTCAAACATGTCTTCTACATTCATTTCATCCATGTTCCTGCACTTTTCAATAGTTGTAACTTTTGAGTTGAAACGTTCTGCTAGGGATCTTAGAATTTTCCTATAAAATTTTGAGAACGAAACTTTCTCTCCCAATCCGCCCAAGGAATTATAGATGATGTTTACTTTTGTAAAGAATTCCATGAATGTCTCATGTTCTTCCATTCTGAGATGTTAAAATTGTGATGTTAGAAGTTGTAGGTTGGATCTTCTCACTGTGCTAGTTCCCTCATGGGTTGTTTCTAACAAATCCCACGCTTCTTTTAATGTACTACACATACTGATTTGATTGAAGACCTCTTGAGATACAGCACAGTAAATAGCATTCATTGCTTTTGCTTCAGGCGTCTGTTTTTCTTTATCATATGCAGTTCATATTTCTTTAGATTTAGATTTGGAGATAGTTGTGCCACTTTCAAGTACTATTTGATCAGTTGGTGGCACATATCTAGTTTCAACTATGTCCCAAACATCACGATCCAGAGATTTCAGAAAGTAGTGCATCCCTACCTTCCATTATGCATAATTTGAACCATCAAATATAGGAGGTCTGGACACAAATGAGCCCTCCCCTTTGGCCATGATTTCTAACTTTAGTCAAGATCACTATTTAGGAGGTTAAGCCCTTAAGAAAGACCCGCTCTGATACCAATTAAAATTGGGGTAAGGACTGCAACAGTAGAAGTAGGAATAGGTCAAAGTATCCTAGAGGGGGGCGAATAAGACTTTTTAAAATTTTATGCCAATTTAAGATCTTATTAACCTAATCTTGATCTAATTGCATCTATCCAGATATTCTCATTTCAACTCTAGTGGCTTTCAAGCCAGGTAGAGGATCCCATCACATGGCTACTCAATATTTAAACAAGATATATTAATTTAGTCTATGATGGATGAACTATGTGAAAGTGTGTGGGATGTGATTCTTATCAGTTCTAGATATTCATGTTATCATGCTTCATGTAAACATTCAAGGCAGACATAATAAAAGAATATGCCTAATAGTAATCCCAGACATAGTTATTTACAGTGGTTCAGCTATGTGCCTACTCGACTCCCGGCGAACGCACTTATCCCTTCAGTGTATCGGATTTCACTAACGGTGGTTTCAAATCAGGTTCACCTCTAACTTTTACAACTTACACAAGGTTGACTCTATGACCTATACAAGGTACCTAAACATGCCTACACAAGGCAAGAGTTTATGCCCTACCCAAGAGCAAAGGTCTTATACAAAGCACCTACGTTTAATGCCCTACACAAGAGCAAAGAATACACATAAGGAACCTAGGTTTTATGTCCTACACAAGAGTAAAGGATCTACACATGGAACCTAGGTTTAATGCCCTACACAAGAGTAAAGGATCCACACACAGAACTTAAGCTTTAGGCCACACAGGCCAAGGATCTACACAAAGACCCTAGTTTAGGCCACATGAGCTAAGGACCTACATAAAGATCGTAGTTTATGTCCTACACAAGAGCAAAGGTCCTACACTAAGAACCTAAATGTATTCCCTCGTCGGAAGCCTCCTATGAGGGCTTATAAGGGGTGAGATGCACCTGTGACCCAATCCTACACAAGGAATGATCAACAGGGTCTCTGGACTCTAATGACCTGTTCTGCATGTCTCTGGGCTTATAAGGGGTGAGATGCACCTGTTCTGCATGTTGATAAAGACAATCTCCCTTGATGACGAAGATTCTTCAGTTCCCTTGGTCCGCAACACTGATAATGCTCCATTGTAAGGTGATGGGTTGGATCAAGGTTATGTTGGAATCTATTGTAATAAATATAACTCATTTGAGCGACGAAGTAATTCCAAGCTCTTAAGCATTCAAGCTCTTAAGCATTCAAGGGATCCAGCTCGATGATTTGTCATTAAGATGGTAGTTGGGTGATCCTTGAATGAGGAAGTTCATTCACCAATCCACTCTATTGAATATCAATGATGAGGGTGGATTGAAGGATGAACTCTCATGAGAAAAAGGTCTTAGGGTAGGTAATATGCAATTACTCTCTCAATGCTCTCTCTCTTTTTCTCAATACATCAACCAAGAACAGGCTCTCCTTATATAGGTCAAAAGCACCAACGGAAATAAAACTATCAATTTCTAACTAAGTTCAATGTCATCGAACAAATACTTTCAATTCCATCGAATATCGGTTCTATGTACGAACTTAACTAAAACACATTCCAAGACCTTTTTGGTAGAAGATCGATTTCATCGAACCTGATTCAATGTCATCAAGATTTGAACTTCAATATCATCGAATTACAGTTCGATTCCTCGGCATTTTAAACACAAGATCTTACTGGACAAATTAGAGGCTAACTATGATGTCATCGAGCCTGATTCGATGTCATCGAATTTCAAAGTTCAATGTCATTGAACCCATGGTCAATTCATCAATCGTTTTAGAATGTATTCCTTGAAAGCTTGCTGGATACTTCTTTGTCCTTTTTCAATGTCATCGAGGATCTCTTGATGTCGTCGAAGTTTGAATTTTGATGACATCAAGACTAGTCTCGATCCATCATATGTTTCAGATGATTTTCCTATCAAGCTTGCTGGACCAGTTGTGTCCAGATTCGATGTCATCAAACCATATTCGAAGTCATTAAAATTTGAATTTCGATGACATTGAAAATCATTTGATTACTTAAGCAATGTTAGAATATTTACCAAGAAAATTTGTTGGTCAATGATCTAAGTTCTTCAATTTTATCGATGCATCCTTAATGTCATCGATAACTATGTTCGGTGTCATCGAGCATATGTTCTATTCATCGAAGATTCTGTCCAAAATACTTTGCGGTTGCTGGACATAAAAAGTCTCATTTCGATGTCATCGATGCCAATTAAATGTCATCGAACATGAGTGTTCGATGTCATCGACTCCAACTCGATGTGATCGAACTAAGCAAAAAACTTAGAAAATTTTCCTGTTCAAAAACAAGTTTTCTCACTCTTTAACTCTTACGTTGTTCTAAGGGTTTTTTTTTTTTTTTGAGGATTTAAATACTTGGGTGTTTTGAGACATGAGATGTGAGGCTAAGTTTACCTTTGACGAGGTCAGAGCACACATCCAGTTGAGGCAATGGCTTGAACAATCTTTCATATGGGGCTCACTTGACTCACTAACTCAACCCTCACACTAATTGGCAAACCAGGGCACTTTCAATCTCTCCCTTTGACAATTACATGATAAAAATCCAAAACACCATAATACCTAGAATAAACACCCTAAATTGTGTGTACGTGAACTTTATACAATTTTACAAATAATCTATTGAGTTCCCACACATTATTGAGTCTTCATGTAGCTGCTCCCCATATTTCCTTGCAGCTACTCCCCCTATCACTTGTATCACGATGCATATAAACCATACACACAATTGTTCTTATGGTGGGATTTGTTCTCCCCCTTTTTTTTAGTCATTGGCAAAGGTTAGTATATACCAATAGAAGATCGATTGACTGAAGTTGAACTTAAAGAAACTGGGAGAATCAATTTAATAGGAGGGCCATGTGGGGATCATCCCATGGCATATCTTGTAAACCTATCTTCAAAATGTATAGACAATTAACATTCCATAGATGACATTATAGGCACAGATATGCATTTGAATATAAAGCACTAAAATCATCATTTCATAACATAATGAACCACTTCCATATATTAAGCTGTATTTAATCAATCACCATTCATAACATATTGTTCATCCCTTAGTCAGTTAATATAAAGCTCAGAAGGATCATAATTAAATAATAGGAGCAACCAACCTAATTGCCCAAGCTTTAGCAGTAATTTAAGTGTTTGACCCATCAAAGATAATTGTCATCAGGCCACTCCTTGGGCATATTTACTAAAAAAAAAAAAAAAAATCATTTTGCCCATTCATGAGAAGTATCAGACAATATCCCAAACAATCAAAATATCCCTTCACTTTTGACATTCTGCACTGTTCTTCCATTTGGTTTATATTTAGTAGTCAAGTTCAAACTGGAAACGAGTTGAGTTCTGCCAAAAGTAAGGCATTCAAATTTGTAGTGGCCTGAGTCTCCACATCACTGACAAATAGGAGTGGCCCGTGAGGTACTTCATGAAGCAACAATTTTCTTAGTCATTCATGCTACAGGAGTGGGACTTGGTTTGAAATTTTCATATCCCAATCCTCTCTCTTCTTTTTATGGTCTCCCCATCCCTAAGAGCCTTTCTAATTTTTCACTACTTTAGGAAAATTTGTGACTAAGCTCAACATATTTTTTATATTTTTTTGCATAAAAAATAAGTGAGTGATTTTCATTCTTAAGATGCATGTTTTCATCTTTCAATAATTCAATCTATTTGTTTAGTTTCACTGACTCAGATTTGAAAAATGAATTGATTCTTTCTAGCCTATCATTTTTTAAGTGGTATTGTTAAAGATCATTAATTATATGTTGATCTCTAAGGTTTTATCTGGATCCATTTACAGCAATTTATTCTTATTTTCACTGATACCAAGTCTTTTAAGAATGTTGATGCTATGTAAGTAGAGTTGATCATAGGTATCCTGTATATTATCCTTTTCTTCCTCTTCTTCTTCTTTCTCATCATCTGATGGAAATGTCCCTTCAACTCGTGGTTCATCAATTTTCTCTGTTTCCATGGGAATGTTAGAGGATGTGGAGGCCATAAATAGTTTTAAAGATTTTTGGTCTCCATCACTCTCTGATCCACTAAATTATGAGTTTGATTCTTCAGTGTCATCTCATGTGGCTGCCATGGCATTTCCATTAGTCTTTTTGGTGGGACATTTTGTGGACAAGTGCCCAAGTTTTTGACAATTGTAACACTGGGGCTCTTTGAATTTTTTAAGAGATTTGCCTACATGGCACTTGTTGTCCAATTGTTTGCCTTTGTAGTTATATGGTTGGCCACAGTTTTTGTAAAAAAATTAAAATAAAATTTGAACCGTTGAGCCAAGTGGGCCGTTTACTCCTCTTCATTTTCCTTCTCACTCTCCTCCTCATCATTGGTGGTGATGTGTTTTGAGGTTTTAGGGGCATTATTTTTTGATTTGGGAGGTGGTTTGAAGTGTAGTTCAAATGTTTATAGGGAACCTACTAGTTCTTCTACTTTCATTTCATCCATGTTCCTACACTCTTCAATAATTGTAACTTTTGAGTTAAAATGTTCTAGTCGGGAACTTAGAATTTTCCTACAAATTTTTTAGACCAGAACTTTCTCTCCCAATCCACTCATGGAATTACAGATGATCTTCAGTTTTATAAAGAATTCCATGAATGTCTCATGTTCCTCCATTCTAAGATGTTCAAAATGTGTTGTTAGAAGTTGCAGCTTGGATTTTCACTGTGTTGGTTCCCTCATGGGTTGTTTCCAACAAATCCCATGCTTCTTTTAATGTGCTGCACATACTGATTTGATTAAAGACTTCTTGGGATACAACATAGTAAATAGCATTCATTGCTTTTACTTCAGACGTTTGTTTTTCTTCATCATATGCAGTCCACATTTCTTTAGATTTAGGTTTGGAGATAGTTGTGCCACTTTTAAGTACTATCTGATTAGTTGGTGGTGCATATCTAGTTTGGACTGTGTCTCAAACATCATGATCCAGAGATTTCAAAAAGTAGTGCATCCTTGCCTTCCAATATACATATTTTGAACCATTAAATACAGGAGGTCTGAACACATATGAGCCCTCCCCTTTGGCCATGATTTCCAACTTCAGTCAACATCACTCTTTAGGCAGTTAAGCCCTTAAGAGAGACCCGCTCTGATACCAATTAAAATTACGGTAAGGACCACAATAGTAGAAGTAAGAATAGGTTAAAGTGTCCTAGAGGGGGGTGAATAGGACTTTATAAAATTTTATGCCAATTTAAAATCCTATTAACCTAATCTTGATCTAATGTGCACCTATCAAGATATTCTCATTTCAACTCTAGTGGCTTCCAAGCCAAGTAGAGGATCCCGTCACACAGGTACTCAAATTTAAACAAGATATAGCAATTTAGTCTATGATGGATGAACTGCATAAAAGTGTGTGGGATGTAATTCTTATCAGTTATAAATATTCTTATTATCATGCTTCATGTAAACATTCAAGGCAGACATAATAAAAGAATATGCAAAATAGCAATCCCAAACATAGACGTTTATACTGGTTCGGCTATGTGCTTACTCTACTCCCGGCGAACGCACTCATCCCTTCAGTGTACCAAATTCTACTAACGGAGGTTTCAAATCAGGTTCACCTCTAACCTTTACAACCAACACAAGGTCGACTGTAAGACATACATAAGGTGCCTATACATGCCTACACAAGGCAATAGTTTATGCCCTACACTAGAGCAAAGGTCTTACATAAAGCACATAGGCTTTATGCCATACATACGAGCAAAGGATCCACGCAAGGAACCTAGGTTTTATGCCCTACACAAGAGCAAAGGATCCACACAAGGAACAGATTTTATGCCCTTCACAAGAGCAAAGGATCCACACAAGGAACCTAGGCTTTAGTCCACACAGGCTAGGGATCCACACAAAGACCCTAGTTTAGGCCACACAAGCCAAGGACCTACACAAAGACCCTAGTTTATGCCCTACACAAGAGCAAAGGTCATACACTATGAATCTAAACATATTCTCCCATTTAAGGCCTCCTATGAGGGCTTGTATGGAGTGAGATGCACATGTGACCCAATCCTACACAAGGAATGATCAATGAGGTCTCTGGACTCTAATGACTTACAGATAAGTAGATGAGCCCTGTTCTGCATGTTGATGAAGACAATCTCCCCTAATGATGGAGATTTTTAGCTCCCTTGATTCGCAATAATGATGATGCTCCAATGTAAGGTGATGGGTTGGGTCAAGGTTATGTTGGAATCTATTCTAATAAATATTATGCATTTAAGAGATGAAGTAATTCCAAGCTCTTAAGCATTCAAGGGATCCCAACTTAATGATTTGTAATTAAGAAGGTAGATGGATGATCCTTGAATGAAGAAGTTCATTCACCAATCAACTCTATTGAATATCGATGATGAGGTGGATCGAAGGATGAACTCCCATGACAAAAAAGGTCTTAGGGTAGGTCATATGCAATTACTCTCGCAAAGCTCTCTGTTTTTCTCAATACACCAACCACGAACAACCTCTCCTTATATAGGCAAAAAGCTCCAATGGAAATAAAACTGTCAATTTCTGAATGAGTTCGATGTCATCGAACATGTACTTTCGATGCCATCGAATATCAGTTCGATGATGCAAACTCAACTGAATCGCATTCTGAGTCCTTTTTGGTAGAAGATCGATTTCATCGAACCAGATTCAATGTCACAGTTCGAGTCCTCGACATTATAAACACAAGAGTTTACTGGATAAATTAAAGGCTAACTATGATGTCATTGAGCCTGATTCGATGTCATCGAATTTCAAAGTACAATGTCATCGAACCCCAGGTCGATTCATCGATCTTTTCATACGATATTCCTTGAAAGCTAGCTGGATACTTCTTTGTCCTTTTTTAATATCATCGAGGCTCTCTCTGTAATGCCCTGAAATTGAGTTCCAAAACATCACTTATGCAACATATTTAATGATGGATTATGTTATCTGTATTAGTGCATAAAACCTGGAATAGATTAAGCCAAAACACAGATATAATTCAGGGATAAGTGAAGAAAGCAAGCAGAAGACTTATAGAAATATATGTGTATAAGTGCAAATCCCTGAAGTACATACACATACCAGGTCATAATGTAAGTATTGCTATCAAAATTATAAGTATTAAATTACATCATTTAATCCCAAAAGAAGTCCCAGCAACCCGCGCATCAGAACAAGGCTCACTAGAACCCGTCTGAAAACTGCATAAAAGAGAAAGCAGCCTCATCATCATCCATCTCCCACTTTCCCTCAGAAGTCGCATCAACATCTGCAACATCAGAACCTAAGACAAAGTCTGGTGGGTGTTTAACACCGCCCCAGAATATGGGAGTGAGTGATCAACTCAGTGGAACAAAAAGGCAAAGGTTAACATGCTATCAGTTCAATCAAGCAGTAATGATAAAGCAGAACAATTAAACATGTCCTAAGTACTCTTGTTAATGCAAGGATGCGTGCGAAATGATGCGTGCCCTGACGCGTACACCCTCAGCGTCTTCATCTTACGTTATGCATGACACCACCTCAAAGTGCGCCACGTCTACAAAGCACATGCAAATGCGGTGCATGGTTGTTGTTATTAGTCCTTTTCATATAACAGGATTGGGAAGCTAAGGTACCTTCCTCATATCACCATCCAAACAGTGATCCATTCTAGGGTCGTCAATCCTAGGCATCTCATACGATCATATGGTTTGAGGTCGTTACAAAGGGCTCATCATCAATCAATGCACGCTTGTCACACCTTTATTACCACAGTTCGGCTCGTCACCTCAATGCGGTATCCAGGTATGCTCGAGGTCACTACAAAGGGCTCGTCACCAATCAATGTAGGCCGACAGCACGAATATAGTGTCCCATACCACCATAATTGGCTCACGAGTTTGGTTGCTCACTGGTCAATACGGGGAGGCTCGTCACCCCAGCATAGGCCGACAGCTCGGCCACGGTGTCCCATACCACCATGTTCGGTCCATGAGTCTTAGCGGATCAAGGTACCGTGGTTAATAGAATTTCATCGGTAAGGTCGGTACCCTAGATTCAAACAGTAACGTCCATACATGGTGAACATACATCGTACAATCGGGTTACTTGACGAACTCGACTAGCACGAGCGCACGTTGGGTTGGACGACATAGAGTGCGCAAACACTCCGCGTGGCCAAACCACTGCCGCCAACTCTAATACGGCTCGGGTTCGTCTAATTACGTCCGTTGTGGCGAAAGCAATCTCAGCCACAATATTAATGCAGATTACCGATTTCCTGGACTATTCATAGTCCCAAACACATTACACTATAACAGATATTCGTATTAAATGTAGAACAGTAATGGAACGACAACTTCAATCATGTGGTACTCAAGCATTTGAAGAATATCAACTTAACATAAATGTAAGCATAAGTAATGCTTGAACTTAAACAACAAGGAATGTAACTAGCAAGAAGGAAATCATACACACTAGTGGGAGAGTTGAGAATCGCTTCTCAATGCCCATACTAGGTTCAAATATCACACTTTAGATCATTCAGACATTTCTACAAACACTTAGAATAGATAATACAGCATATATGACGTATGTTGAAATACACACATTTGGACAATTCCTTTTGCCAAGGAGTTGTCGCACACACATCTAGCATACATACACGACAAATAATCATGGCAATCACAAGTTCATATTTTATACGCATACGGTACTTTATACATACACGTAGAATACACAAATCTCAATATAACACATGCATATCAGGAACGCAACATAAACATAACATTTGGCATGTGAAATCTCATCCATAACAAGAATAAATCATTAACTGGCATTGAAAGCCTTCAAAACCATAACCTATACGCTTAAAGTCTGCACCTTAAGCCAGCAAAGAACACCGAACTGATTTCAGACGATTTGCCTTCGTCAACGGCGACAGAATAACCTAAGACAAGAATAGAAATGAGATACAGCAACACCAAGACTATTCTAAGCTCTAACACAGATTAGGGTTAGGTTAACTTACCCAAAGATCAACTCAGAATCGTCAGAATAACGATTCAAAGTGAGGGTTAAAGGATGAAGAAGAATAGGAAAGAATCTAAGATGATTCACCAACTTCTCTCTCACTTTCTCTCTCTTTTCCACTCTCTTTTTTAGGTAGGGTAAGGAAATTCGTATGGAAATGAGAGCTAGGGTTTTAAGGTCTATAAATAGGCCTAATATTGATGAAAATAACCCCAGGGCCAAGGTATACTTAGGGTATAATCAAAACCTGCTTCTCGCGATCCAACGAAGCACTTCCGGTGGGTCTATTACCACGAAAGGTCGGACTTAAGCTCACTGACCATGGATTTAGGTCAAGCTGAGTTTTCGTACCAACCAGATCTTCAGATCAGCCGTGGCGAACCACACTCAATTCAACGGTCACTGAATCTCGATCAGGTCCACAAGCATAAGGACATGCTTGGACCACCTTCCCTGATCAGATGGTGAAACTGGGTCAGAATCCAATGGTCAGATAGCTTAAAATCGTCACGCAAGCGACACGACTCAGATTTCATAAAAGCTTAATAAATTTCCAACCGTTCTCACACTCTTCACTCCGAACTCAATCAAATCGACCCGGAACATCACATGGACTTGATTTTCGAGGTGATGATCAAGCCTAACATGGTGACCGCAACAACTTAAGATCATTGCTATCGGACTTTTGATGAGCGGTCCAGGTCCGATCCAGATCTTCAAAAAATTCCCAAGAACAACTGAATTTAGCGATGGATCCCAGATTTCAGAGTAACATAGCGCTAACTAATCTACAGGCTTTGAGTCATGCAGATACAATTTAAAGTGATTGATGCAAATTTCACAAGCAATCGAGCATAGCTCTAATTACCCCAAAAACAACTACTTAAGAAAAGATTAGCACAAAATTTCCAGGGTCATTACAATCTACCCCCCTTAAAGAAAATTTCATCCTCGAAATTCATACCTTCAGGATCAGAGGGTAGGTCTTCCTGACCTCAGCTTCAGATTCCCAAGTAGCCTCTTCCTCACCATGATGCGTCCATAGCACCTTCACAAGAGGGATAACCTTGCTATGCAATACCTGCTCCTTCCTGTCGAGAATACGCGTCAGTCACAGTACATAAGTGGCATCCTCACTCAACTGCACTTGCTCCCAATTGATAATATGCAAAGGATCAGGAATGTACTTCTTCAGCATAGAAACATGAAATACGTTATACACACCCGCAAGAGGTGTGGCAAAGCAAGGCGGTATGCTACCGCTCCCACTCGATCCAGAACTTGAAATGGACCAATAAATCTCGGCGTCAGCTTTCCCTTCTTATCGAACCACAGAACTCCCTTCATAGGAGAGACCTTCAGAAAAACATGGTCTCCAATCTCAAACTCAAGCGGTCGATGCCTCATATCAGCATAACTCTTCTGCCTACTCTAGGCTATCAGAAGTCGACGTCGAATGATGTCAACCTTCTCTGAAGTCACCTGCACCAATTTCGGGCCAAGCAAACTACGCTCGCCAATTTCTGCCCAGCAATGTGATGCTCTGCATGGGCGACCATACAACGCCTCATAGGGAGCCATGCCGATACTTTCCTGGAAACTGTTCTTATATGCAAACTCTGCATACTGAAGACAATCATCTCAACTGTCCTTGAAATCCAAAACACAAGCTCGCAACATATCCTCCAGGACCTGATTCACGCGCTCCGTCTGCTCATCTGTTTGCGGATGAAACACGGTACTGAACTTCTGTTTCACACCCATCGCTTCCTGAATACGAGTCCAGAAGATAGATGTGAAACGCGTGTCTCTATCAGACACAATCTCCAGGGAAACTCCATGCAGACGTACTATCTCCTTGATATACAACCTAGCCAACTCGTCTGCAGAGTTAGTGACTCTGCTCGGTAAGAAATGCACCGACTTCGTTAATCGGTCGATGATCACCTAAATAGAGTCATATCCCTTCCTCGTTCTCGGTAACCCAGAAATAAAATCCATAGAGATGAAATCCCACTTCCATTCAGCTATGGGCATGGGCTGAAACAACCCAGGAGGTCGGCGATGCTCTGCCTTGACCTGCTAGCACGTGAGACAACGAGAAACAAATTCAGCAATCTGGACCTTCATATTGTCCCACCAATAAGATCTTCTCATATCCTGATACATCTCCGTGCTACCTGGATGCATCGCAAGCTTAGAACTATGGGCTAAATCGAGAACCTCCCGTCTCAAGTCAGGGATGTCGGGAACATATAACCGGCCACGAAATCGTAGTCCCCCATCAGAACTAACACTCCAGTCGGAGTTCTCATCTGTACCAACCCGCTTCCTCATCTTCACCAAAAGCTCATCATCTGCCTGAGCTGCAACGATCCTCTCGTCGATAAGGGGCTGTACACGAATGTGTGCGATAACCTCATACGGCTCAACCACTGTAAGCTTCTGCTCAAAATCTCACACGAACTCCAACATATCCTACTCTGCTATAATCACTGGAGCCGCAAACTCAATATGTTTCTTGCGACTCAACGCATCTGCCATAAGGTTCGCCTTGCCCGGATGGTAAGAAACATTGAACTTAAAGTCTTCAATGTTTCCATCCATCGGCGCTGCCTCATATTCAAGTCACGCTGCGTGAAAATATACTTAAGGCTCTTGTGGTCGCAAAAGTGCTCGAACTCCTTACCATAGAGGTAATGTCTCTAAAGCTTTAATGCGAAAATGACAGCTGCTAACTCCAGGTCGTGCGTAGGTTAATTCTCTTCGTGTTTCCTCAGCTGACACGAAGCATAAGCAATCACCCTATCCTTCTGCATAAGGACACAACCCAGGCTAATGCGAGAGGCGTCAGTATATATAATATACTTAACCCCTTGCTCTGGCAATACTAGCATAGGGGCGGACGTCAACTTGTCCTTCAGCTCCTGAAAAGCTAACTCCGCCTTATCATTCCAAGCAAACATCAAATCTTTTCGTGTCAGCTACGACAACGGTCTGGCAATCTTCGAGAAGTCTTGAATGAAGCATCGATAATAGCCTGTAAGACCCAGAAAACTCCTTACCTCAGTAACTGAACCAGGCTGCTTCCAGTCCTGCACTGCAGCTACCTTGGCAAGATCGACAGCTATCCCTTCCTTGGACACCACATGTCCCAAGAACTTGACTTCCTCTTTCCAGAAATCACACTTCTTGAACTGCGCAAAAAGCTGATTCTTCCTAAGAGTATCCAAAACCGCTGTTAAGTGCTCCTCGTGTTCTTCCCGGCTTGCCAAATAAATTAAGATGTCATCGATAAAGACAATGACGAATCGGAACAAGAATGGCCGAAACACGCTGTTCATCAGATCCATGAACACGGTCGGTGCATTCATCAAACCGAACGACATCACAAGGAACTCATAATGACCGAAGCTAGTCCTGAAAGCGGTCTTCTGCACGTCCCCATCCTTAACGCGCAACTGATGATACCCTGACTACAGATCAACCTTCGAAAAGTACCGTGCCCCCCTCAACTGATCAAACAGATCATCAATCCTGGGCAAAGGGTACTTATTCTTCACAGTTACCAGATTCAGCCTGCGATAATCAATACACAATTGCAAGGAACCATCCTTCTTTTTCACAAACAAAACAGGTGCTCCCCAAGGAGACACACTAGGCCAAATAAAACCCAAATCCAGTAAACCATCTATCTTCTTCCTCAACTCCTCCATTTCACTCGGAGGCATACGATAGGTGGGTAATGAAATGGGCGTCGCACCAGGCATGAGGTCGATAGCAAATTCAATCTCACGCTAAGGAGGTAATCCAGGAATCGACTCAAACACATCTTCGAATTTCCAAACTACCGGCGTGCTAACTAACGCCGATTCAGCCAAACTCTCCAACAGAGAAGAATAATAATCAATATGAAGAGGGTAACTGACCTGAACTGGGAAAGTAACAGTCTCGCTCTCAGGTCCATGGATCGTCACTGATCAAGCTTCACAATTAATCTCAGCTTGCATCCTCGTGAGCCAATCCATACCCATAATAACATCGTAATGATTAAGAAGTACGACAAAGAGAGGCCAACAACATGCATTCCATTAAACAAAATTATCGCAATACAGGTAGTGCAGCATTACATGAATCACGACTAGGAAAGCATGTGAACTACAACATCTAACACTCCAAATAACCACAACAACTACAAACAACTCCAACTATAAAGTCAACAACGGCTACACACAGAAAGAAAACAACAAACAAAGCAATGGATGGCCACAACGATACTACTCGTCGGAATCAGGAGATGGAGGCGGGGCACCCTTATCCTGCAAACAACACATGATAGACTTCAGAGTTCGAGTCACCTTCTTAAACTTATGCTTCACAAGGCCTCGAAGATCCATAATATCCTGGCGTAGAACAGCCTGCCCTTCTTCAAGTTGAGCAATACAGGCATCTCTGGCAGTCTGCTTTGCGCTCTGCTCTGGCGCCACAGGAGGAGAGCTATCACTCGTATCCTGTGCCTCATCCTCTTCCTCATCCTGCTCTGTTTCTTCCTCAATCTCAGCACCACCTTCAACATAACTCTCTTCATCATCGCTCTCTGGCTCATCCTCACTCTCTAAGGCATGCCGACCAGAACCAATCTCCATCTGCTTAAGGGTCGCCAAGCCAATATGACGAACAGGAACCGGATTCTCTGCTCTAAGCCTATAGCCAAACTCATGAGCAAGCTTACAAATGAGGCAGCCAAAAGGAAGCGATTCGGTCCTCCTAGCCGAACGAGCGATGAGAATAATCTGGCGCAAGATGTACGTCCGCACACACAACTTCGCTTCTTGCCCCACCTGATATAGGAAATCCACCATCAGGTGCGTACACTCGTTGCAGTTTCTCCACCTTGGATATACATTGAACGTACATATGTGGTGAAGTAAACGGAAGTCGTCCATCATGTTGGTAGCCAGAAGACTCCTATTCGGCTGCCATTCGACTAGACGACCACACAAGGATCGGGTGCGACGATCCCTCTCGCGTATACTGTTCAAATTCTTCTCGCTGGTGTGCACCTCACCAAGTGGCACATTCAGGAGCCGGGATATCAAAGCGACGTTGACCGTAGCTTCCCGACCACTACCACAAGGAATCTTGAACTGCAGAGGCTCCAGGGAAGGATCACGAATATTGGCATAAAAAGCTCGAACAGTACTTGCATTCGCGTGATACTCACCCTCAAACAAGGGACTCCAACCAGCCCCTTCTAGGCGCTCCAACAACAGAAACTCGCCAAACAGCCATGGATCAACATGAGCCTCAAAAAGGACTCTACGGCCTTCATAGACTCCATGCGATAGCTCTGACAACAAAATTCTACCAATGGGAGCTCGAGGATCGAGGTCCCACTTGGTCTAGAATTCACGAGTGGCGGACGTGCTCGCGGCGGCACCTCTCGGCCTCCGTGCATGGGTTGGGTGGCTAGGCCCGACTTCATCCATGGGTGCTCTCTTCTTCCCCACCAAAGAAAGAAGGGAGGAAATGGAAAATATGGCCGTGATGAACTCAAAGAGGGCCATGAGAAATAAGAGAAAGAGAGAAATAGGAAGGATGAAAAGTTTTCACACACTTGAGATCTTAAAAGAGAATGTGAGAGCCCAAATAAGAAGGAAAGAAGGGATAAACAACAATGGGGGTGAGGGTTTTGAGATGGGGTGATGGAGTTTACACGAAAATGGAAGAAGAAGAAGATTTGGAGAAGTTTGGAGAGAAACTTGAAAGAAAAGAGAGCTTGGGAAGGAGAGTTATGAAGGAAGTAGGGTATAGAAAGGGTTTAAATCAACGAACCGTGGAGGGGTGGGCCACACTAGGTTAAATATTCATTGGCCCGCGCCGGCCCGCCCGCCCGGCCTGGCCCGCTGATCGGTGAGGCCTCGCTGAGCCGGCGATGGCATCGCTGGTCTCTGGACCGTCCGGCGATGCCTCGCCATTTGGGGGAGGTCCTCCTAGTCCCCCATGCTCAAAATGATGTGGTTCCCCCTTGATCCCCACTGGAAATGCCCCGATCGGCCCCTTGCATGATTTGACGCTTATCGGGCCAGTCTGGGAGAAATCTGATTCAAATAGAGATTTCTTGACAACTGAAGGGTTAAAATGGGATGATAGACCATCTAAACTCATTAATAGATGATCTAAGAAAGGTTTTAGGTTGCTGTGTATGATCAGGAGAGAGCACAGACTCGATCTCGGTGAACGTTTTCAGGAAACTTTCGCCGATAGAAGCTACAGAGAGCAAACAGACAATCTACGATAGACGCCACCCAAATACACTAAAGTGGTGACAACGTGCGGTGTGTGACTATAACCCAGGTCCGGTTTAATCCAAATCATGCTCTGATACTAACTTGTAACGCCCTGAAATTCGGGGGTTGAGCATAACTCAGCTCCCGAGTTCCAAAACATCACTTATGCAATATATTTAATGATGGATGTATGTTTTCTGTATTAGTGCATAAAACATGGAATAGATTAAGCTAAAATACAGATATAATTCAGAGATAAGTGAAGAAAGCAAGCGGAAGACTCATAGAAATATATGTGTACAAGTGCAAATCCCTGAAGTACATACACATACCAGGTCGTAATGTAAGTGTTGCTATCAAAATTACAAGTATTAAATTATGTCATTTAATCCCAAAAGAAGTCCCAACATCCCGTGCATCAGAACAAGGCTCACTAGAACCCGTCTGAAAACTGTATAAAAGAGAAAGCAGCCTCATCATCATCCATCTCCTGCTCTGCCTCAGAAGTCGCATCAACATCTGCAACATCAGAACCTAAGACAGAGTCTGGTGGGTGTTTAACACTGCCCTAGAACGTGGGAGTGAGTGATCAACTCAGTGGCACAAAAAGGCAATGGTTAACATGCTATCAGTTCAATCAAGCAGTAATGATAAAGCAGAACAATTAAACATGTCCTAAGTACTCTTGTTAATGCAAGGATGCGTGTGAAATGATGCGTGCCCTCGCGCGTACACCCTCAGCGTCTTCATCTTACGTTACGTATGACACCACCTCAAAATGCGCCACGTCTACAAAGCACATGCAAATGCGGTGCATGGATGTTGTTATTAGTCCTTTTCATATAACAAGATTGGGAAGCTAAGGTACCTTCCTCATATCACCATCCAAACAGTGATCCATTCTAGGGTCGTCAATCCTAGGTATCTCATACGATCATACGGTTTGAGGTCGTTGCAAATGGCTCGTCACCAATCAATGCACGCTTGTCACACCTTTATTACCACAGTTCAGCTCGTCACCTCAATGCAGTATCCAGGTATGCTCGAGGTCACTACAAAGGGCTCGTCACCAATTAATGTAGGCCGACAGCACGAATATAGTGTCCCATACCACCATAATCGGCTCACGATTTTGGTTGCTCACTGGTCACTACGGGGAGGCACGTCACCCCAGCGTAAGCCGACAGCTCGGCCACGGTGTCCCATACCACCATGTCCGGCCCATGAGTCTTAGCGGATCAAGGTACCATGGTTAATAGCATTTCATCGGTAAGTTCGGTACCCTAGATTCTAACAGTAACGTCCATACATGGTGAACATACATCGGATAATCAGGTTACTTGACGAACTCGACTAGCACGAGCGCACGTTGGGTTGGACGACATAGAGTGCGCAAACATTCCGCGTGGCCAAACCACTGCCGCCAACTCTAATACGGCTCGAGTTCGTCTAATTACGTCCGTTGTGGCGAAAGCAATCTCAGCCACAATCTTAAGGCAGATTACCGATTTCCTGGACTATTCATAGTCCCAAACACATTACACTACAACAGATATTCGTATTAAATGTAGAACAGTAATGGAACAACAACTTCAATCATGTGGTACTCAAGCATTTGAAGAATATCAACTTAACATAAATGTAAGCATAAGTAATGCTTGAACTTAAACAACAAGGAATGTAACTAGCAAGAAGGAAATCATACACACTGGGAGAGTTGAGAATCGCTTCTCAACGCCCATACTAGGTTCAAATATCACACTTTAGATCATTCAGACATTTCTACAAACACTTAGAATACATAATACAACATATATGACGTATGTTGAAATACACACATTTGGACAATTCCTTTTGCCAAGGAGTTGTCGCACATACATTTAGCTTACATACACGACAAATAATCATGGTAATCACAAGTTCATATTTTATACGCATACGGTACTTTATACATACACGTAGAATACACAAATCTCAATATAACACATGCATACCAGGAACGCAACATAAACATAACATTTGGCATGTGAAATCTCATCCATAACAAGAATAAATCATTAACTGGCATTGAAAGCCTTCAAAACCATAACCTATACACTTAAAGTCCGCACCTTAAGCCAGAAAAGAACACCGAACTGATTTCAGACGATATGTCTTCGTCAACGACGAGAGAATAAGCTAAGACAAGAATAGAAATGAGATACAGCAACACCAAGACTATTCTAAGCTCTAACACAGATTAGGGTTAGGTTAACTTACCCAAGGATGAACTCAGAATCGTCAGAATAATGATTCAAAGTGAGGGTTAAAGGATGAAGAAGAACAGGAAAGAATCTAAGATGATTCACCAACTTCTCTCTCACTTTCTCTCTCTTTTCCACTCTCTTTCTTAGGTAGGGTAAGGAAATTCGTATGGAAATGAGAGCTAAGGTTTTAAGGTCTATAAATAGGCCTAATATTGATGAAAATAACCCCAGGGCCAAGGTATACTTAGGGTATAACCAAAACCTGTCTCTCGCGATCCAACGAAGCACTCCGGTGGGCCTATTACCACGAAAGGTCGGATTTAAGCTCACTGACCATGGATCTAGGTCAAGCTGAGTTTTCGTACCAATTAGATCTTCAGATCAGCCGTGGCAGACCACACTCAATTCAACGGTCACAGAATCTCGATCAGGTCCACAAGCACAAGGACATGCCTGGACCACCTTGCCTGAACAGAGGGTGAAACTGGGTCAGAATCCAATGGTCAGATAACTTAAAATCGTCGCGCAAGCAACACGACTCAGATTTCATAAAAGCTTAATAAATTTTCAACCGTTCTCACACTCTTCACTCCGAACTCAATCAAATCGACCCAGAACATCACATGGACTTGATTTTTGAGGTGATGATCAAGCCCAACATGGTGACCGCAACAGCCTAAGTTCATCGCTATCGGACTTTTGAGGCGCGGTCCAGGTCCGATCCAGATCTTCCAAAAATTCCCAAGAACAACTGGATTTAGCGATGGATCCCAGATTTCAGAGTAACATAGCGCTAACTAATCTACAGGTTTTGAGTCATGCAGATACAATTTAAAGTGATTGATGCAAATTTCAGAAGCAATCGAGCATAGTGTTAAATACCCCAAAAACAACTACTTAAGGAAAGATTAGCATAAAATTTCCAGGGTCATTACACTCTCAATGTCATCGAAGTTTGAATTTTGATGACATTGAGAGTAATCTCGATTCCTCGAATGTTTCAGATGATTTTCCTATCAAGTTTGCTTGACCAGTCGTGTCCAGATTCTATGTCATCGAAATTTGAATTTCAATGACATCGAAGATCATTCGATTACTCGAGCAATGTCAGAATATTTTCTAAGAAGATTTGTTGGTCAATGCTCTAAGTCCTTCGATTTTATGGACGCATCCTCGATGTCATTAATAACTATGTTCGATGTCATCGAGCCTATGTTTGATTCATCAAAAATTCAATCCAAAATACTTTGTGGTTGCTGGACATAAAAAGTCTCATTTCGATGTCATCGATGCCAGTTCAATGTCATTAAACATGAGTGTTCGATGTCATCGACTCCAACTCGATGTGATCAAACTAAGTAGAAAACTTAGAAATTTTCGTATTCAAAAATAAGTTTTCTCACTTTTTAACTCCTATGTTGTTCTAAGGCTTTTTTTAAGGATTTATATTTTGGGACATGGGATATGAGGCTAAGTTTGCCTTTGACAAGCTTAGAGCACACATCCAGTTGAGGCAATAGCTTGAACAATCTTCATATGGGGCTCACTTGACTCACCGACTCAACCCTTATGCTAATTGGCAAACCAGGGCACTTTCAGTATCTAATAGTATTATATAGTATTGAAGGACATATCGAAGACACTTCACTAGCATCAAGAAATTTAGGATTTCATGTCAAACTCGTCGTACGGTTCTAGACCGATCTTTGATTCCATCGAAGACTGTTCGATAGAATCAAAGGACATATCAAAGAAACTTCTGTTGAGGGCTAAATATTACATATTAGACCCCATTTATTACATGGTTTTATGAACATGATAATGTTTAACGTTCTATTTTAATCGTGTTTGTGTTGGAAGGTGAATTTAGGAAGCTTGGACTGAAAAGGGTATTAAAAGCATGAATTTAACACTCAAAAATCACCAAGGCAAAGGATAGATCTTATGGGACCAAAATTTAAGAATTCACATGCTAAAGATCTGAGAAAACCTAGTGATTAAAGATAAAGATGCCTGTAAATCATTCTGAATGCAAGATCACAAGCTTCCCACCATCCATTTAACTCAAAACTTTATATCTGGCCTAAGGATCATTAAATAACCGTACACGTAAAATTTTAGCCATTGGATCTTCGTGGAAGTGGCCCAACGGATAGATCAGCCACTAAATCACTTATTTGGGGCCCACCTGATATCTAGATGCGCTTCAGTTTTGGTCTCAACCCCTTAAATTAGATGAGAAAGTGGATGGATGAAATGATTTCTCGAAACATCAAGGTGGGACCCACTTTACATGTTGTGCGTGTGCACAGCACACGTGCACTGGAACATGAGAGTCAGTTAGTGTGCGCTGACCCGACTCCCAGCGTTCCTTTTACGCAGAAATGAATGTCAGTCCGTTGTTTAATGTAGTGGGCCATCACCATCGTCCCAATAGAGGATCTGAACTATCCGTTCTAATTAGGAGGTGGGGCCGACAATAGCCATGGAGTCCTACATCCATGCAGGTGATTGCATGAAGATCACTGTTAAACGCAAGATGAACTGCAGGAAGATTTGATCCCTTAGGCTACATTAGACTCGACCAAAACCATCCACTTTTGACTGAAATTTCATCACGAATCTAAAGGACAGGGTGGATTTCTGCAAAAACATCACTATGGGGCTCACCGATCATTGTAACGCAGGTCCATGTGCAAGTACGTGCGAATGCACGTCTGGTCCTCTGTGGGTCGCTATATGAACATGGACATGATCAGATCTATGATCCAGACCATCCAATGTGTCCAGAGGGTGGCTACGACTCCAACTATGGAGCTAGAATCAGGTTTTGGGATGGTCAGTCATCCCAAACTTAATTCAAACATGACTCGGTGCGTTTCTCGCGGCTATTGCTGCATAAAGAGCTTGCGCATGTTCCCACTGACTTCACACCACCCTAACTGACTTCCAACCTTTATAAAAGGAAGAGAGAGAGAGAGAGAGAGAGAGAGAGCCATCTTGAGACGTGGAGAAGTAAGGAGTGAGAGAGAGAGAGGAAGAAGCGTGGACGGCCGGCGAAGTGTTCTCCTTCTTCTTCTTTAGTTTTCCGTCTCTCCTTTAACTTCCTTAATAGATTTTAGTTTGATCATATCTATGATCGGCTAAATCTCTTAGCTAGGGCTAAGAGGTGAAGCTTGTGGTTTGATGGGATACTTTCTATTGCTTTGATTCATGATTGTTGAATTATCCTTGATTTTAGTTTGATTATAAGAAATACTTTTAGTTTTTAATGGTTTATTGTGATTTAAATTACATTGGATCTGCGATAGCTTTGAGTATGTTCTTTTCATTATAGGGATTATGAACTTGGGAACCCGATTGTTCACCATTGTCTCTTGGGCATGGTTGGATGATGGAATCCTTCTTAACGTTCACAAATCTCTTAGATTAGTTGTGGATTGGTTAAATTCTGTTGTTTGCTTTGTCTCATGGGCATTGTTTTATGATAGAATCAATTATAATTCTCATACCTTTCATCTCTTGAAAACTAAATCAAAGGAAGTTCAAATTTGGATTTTAATGAATTATCTTCTAATTAGATGAAGATGGGACTGTGATTCCAGTTGTGTTTATGAATCAAGCATAGACCTCCCTAATCTCTACAAGTGGATCCTTGGAAACCCTAGTTTCCCACCTTTGAAATTTACAAGTTTTAGCTATATAACTCACCATTATTCTCCTTCATTCTCCTAATTTAGATTACATCTTCTTCTAGTTCTAGTTCTGGTTACTTTCAGAATACGTACAAGGTTCAGTCCCTGTGGATTCAACCTCAGTCTCACTGAGATTATTACTACGTCATGACACTATACTTGGGGTGGTGAACAAGTTTTTGGCACCATTGCCGGGGACCGACAGTTGCTTTTTTTCTAAGATTAACTAGTTTTTGAATTAGGTTAAGATTAGAGTTTTCTAATTTTAGGTTTAGGCTATTCTATTTGAATTTTTTAGAAACTAACCTGACTTTCCTATTTTGTAGGACCCTGAGATATACTTTCTACATTGGTAATCTCTTTTTAATTTTTCTATTTTTCTATTTTTCGATTAGGGTTTTTTTTTATTATTTTAAAAAGTTTTCTAATTCTATGATTATTTTTATTTTTATTTTTAGAAATTAACTTACTTTCTATTTTTAGGTTTAGAACTTTCCTAATTTATTTTTTTAGAAACTTTCTATGTTTAAACACTTTCCTTTTTAGAAACTACTTTACTTTCTATTTTAGGAACTTTCTAATTTTAGAATTTTTATTTTTAGGAACTGACTTATTTTGTTTTGTAGGTTTTAATTTAGGAACTTCTAATTTGGTAACTCCCATCTAATTCTCTCTCTTTCTATTTCTATATTTCTTATTGTTTTAGGATTTTTTTCTCTTATTCTTTTTTTTTTAAAGGATTACATTTAAAGTTGGGGTTTCACCATGCAAGAGTGGGTACGTCAGTATGCTGAGATGGATAAGAGATATTGGGGAGGGAAATATGATGATTATGATAGAAATCAACCTATGTCGTAAAATATTTTTAAAACCATCATTGAGAACCAACCGGAATATAATGCTTCACCAGTTAAAAAGTCTTTACGCGATCATATGTGGGAGAACAATTATACCCCACAGATTAAGAGAACAATATGTGAGTATTGGGGTTATCATGACTATGGGAGTTAGAATTATGATCACCCATCAGATAAGAAGAAAACAATGTGTGATTATATTATGGGTGATAATATGCATCAACAACCATCGGATTTTCCCACCTATGATCTGTATGACTATGATCGGTGGAAACATCAAAATTGGGAAGATGAACTAACAACTCGTTATAATGCTTATTCTCTTGGATCTCCTACCTTTGAAATCCAACCAGAATCGATCTAAGATGAGCCACTTCAGAGTGACACAGACTCTTCTGTGGACATGAGAAAATTACTAGAAGAGCTTGAATCATGCCTTGATAAGCTATTGGAGGCTAGTTCACCCCAACCTCAACCCAATCCAATTCGTCATTTCTAACTCCCAATACGTATGAACAGTGGGAACATCAATGTTGGGAAGATGAACTAGCAATACACCTTAATGAACATTCTCTTGGGTCCTCTACCTTTGAAACCCAATCAGAAACGAACCAAGAGGAATCACTTCAGGGTAACATATGATTTTGTTGACATCAGTAGAATGATAGAAGCACTTGCATTGTGCATTGATAAGACATTGGAGGCTCGTTTGTCCCAGCCACAACTCAATCTAGAAACACAATATGAGAAAAGTGATCCTAACTCGCTTTTGAAGAACTCTATAATTTGGAATGAAGAGTTGGATTATGTTAATGAGCATATGATTAAATTTCTTGAAGAGTCAATCTCCATGACGGTCTAAAGGAATAATCAAGAGACACTGTTGGTTTTCAAATATAATGATATTGACACACTTCATTCACATGACACACCTAATTTTAATGATAAGGAAGAGGTTAGTTGTAACGACCCTTAATTTTCATCATGAATTTCAACTTGAAATAGGATCAACCTCCCCACTTAAAACCTATAGCCCAATAATAACGATCAACACTCATCAAGGATAAATCCCTAGGTACGACCCTTTGAAGGAATAGAAGCAGGCTGATCTTCAGTCCAGGGCAATTAATAAACCCTGTAAGAGAAGCAGACGGCTCAGATCTCATCCACCAGCAATTAAGATTTACCAAAACCCTAACCTTGGACATTTAATGACCTTCCAAGACCGATAAACGGTGTTGATCGGCCTGGATCATGAAGTGGATCCCACATCTAATCTGTGCATGTGCATAGATATGTGCACACGCCGTGCATAAAACTCAAGTATCGGTCAAACAAGAGTTGACCCAATGAAAACCCAAAAAAATCCTTTGATTTTCAAACAAATCTCCCACTCATCTTTTTCTGATGACGGCCCACCATCTAACCCTGTCCTGGAAATCCAAACTGTCCATCTTCTAGATAGGGTCCCACCGACCCTATTCATGATGAAATCCATGGTCGGAAGACACCCACTGAAGTTCGGTCAATGATAGATCAAGAACTTCAAAAGAAAGATGCTGACGAGGTGATAAAAATTGATCTCAACAGTTGCGCTGGCAGATCCGACTTTTCGGAAACGTCGAATCCATCCAATTTGCAGAGAAATCCTTCTTAGCCCTATGGATTCCAGAAATGGATCCCTACACAGCAAAAGGTGAAAGAATAACTTCCATTTTGGGCTAGAGAGATCTCCACCCTTCTTCGACTTCTAGAAGGTTCATCCAAGCAAATCTAAGATGTCCAAACTAGGGTTGTCCAGAAAATCTCGTAGATATTGGCGAGTTACAGGCATATCTCGAACCGCCCTCGTTTTAGAAAGGCGCATCAACAACAGACCATCCATCACTGTGTAACGGACCCTGCAAGCCTGATGGATACCATCTAGACCATCTAAACGTTTTGGATCGTTAAATCACCCATCCCATGCGAAAACACCATTATCAGTCGATCATCTTCTACAATCTGACTGGTTGACCCACATCTTATAAGACTAAACCTTTCACACATCCAAACTGTTCATTATGTAGCCCACCCCATTTAAAGTCCATCAGGAGCAATCATATAGGCCCATGCACAAGATCTAATGCATATGGAGACCCTAATGGCAAGCCATTCTCGGCTAACTAGCATTATCTCCACGCCAACCTTCATAATTAGCACAAAAACCCTCCAGAAATAGAGATGGCTATAAGTAGCCGGGTTGTTAGGGTGAATCCCAAGACCAAATAATAAAAGGGAAGAAATAGCAAGAGAGAGAGAGAGAGTTTTGTCACTGCTGGGGTGAGTTGCAAGCCTGGTAGCAACTCGACTCAGTTTAAGTCGTTCATTACTGAGAATAGATCGTGAAAGGGAGAGAGAGAGAGAGGAGAAAGATAGAGATAGAGAGGGAAAGTGGATCGGCTACTGATGTGAGTTACAGATTTCTGTTGCAACTCAACCAAGCCACACTAGATAGCAAGACAATTAGGACTGACTCGTCCATTGCCGAGAGAGTGGAAGGACAAAGAGAGAAAGAAGAAGGCTATTGCAGAGAGGGAGAGAAGGCTCCAACAGTCAGCCCGACCCGAGTTTTCTAAACTCTAGGCAATCAGAGTCTGTCAACGGAGTCGCGTACATGAGATCAGCTCTGTCAGGCTCATCATGAGTCACACTTCAGTCTCCTCCACACTACCAGATAGAGCCAACTCATTGCATAGGTATCACGATCAAACTCTATCCATTTGAGTTAGTTTTACATTCAACTCGTGAATGAGTAGACTTAGTAAGTATCCAACTGAGTTAAGCTCTTTTCACCTCTAAGGACCAATGCCTGGAACTACCCGAGAAGAGATCTAAGAGTGTCACCAAGTTCATAGGTTGAATAAAACTAAGGAAGACCAAACCTATTCCTCTCATCCAACCAGTCCGTAAACTAGGGATTGGACCAAGTTGATTTAGTATTAATGCATTGCAATGATTCCTCCAGGAATGCCTCCAACTGATTGTACTAAAGAATAACCATCCTCCCTTCAACAGCCGAGAACAATCGTCACCCAAGTATAAAACCAATGCCTGCTATTTAGTTGTAAGACCCTCTCAACTCGATTGTGAGTTGACTCTTCCAGTCTCCCAACTCAGTCGACACGGTTGTGGCTCAATGATGTTTGATAACATTCCATTTAGGTACTATATAAAATTCTCTACCGTGAAGGACACCCCTTCCTTCAACCAGTCCAAACAAGTAGGTAGAAAATAAGGTTTATATAACTATTAGGCTATGTGAGAGTTGAAATTAGGAGACTAAATTTATACTTGCTTGGATTTTACGGATCATCATATTCACCTCATAAGAACATTACAAATCAGAGAAATATCCACCCAGGGTGAGGATCACCCTTCAAGCTTTTCTACATCTTGATAGTTAGCATAACTTGCTTATTTCATCTCTTGCGTAAAATAATACTTAGTGAAATTATTAATAAATGCTAGTTTCTAATTGAGTAATTTATTATAATGACTGATGGTTAGATTTATATTTAAATATGAACATGTGATAGATCTCAAATATTCCTCTTTACATGTGTAATTACTTTTGACAATGTGATTGGCTTGTTTTGCCGCTTGCGGTTATTTTATGGTGTTTGTGGAAGTCCTTGAACTAGTGGCTTTTCTGCCAAATAGATTAAATGGAATTTCCTCATCGTGGACTTACCACCTTGTGTATTATTTGTGCCTACATGGCGTTTGGGGAATAATCCCTTTTTATCACACCATTAGGTGAAATATTTGGCCCTTGCAGCTTTTATGGAATGACCGCCCCATGTGGCTTTAATGAATTATTTTATATAACCTCGTAATGGTAAATTCCACTAGTTGGACTATGATTGGCCACTAGTTGAGTAGGTTTATCTTAAAACATCTTATTTGTTAGTCTCATGAGCCAGGGATGGTAGAATGGGACACTATGCCTAAACTGTTGGCCTATGCTGCATGACAAACCCCTCATAGTGACCTTTGAGTTTTCTTAAAATGATTGTTTGAAATTAGAATAATAATGGTTTGGCTAGTCATGCATTTTCATGGCATATGGTATTTTCCAGGTGGTTAGTTCTCCTTAGGCATACCTTTGTGTACTTTTCCGAGTGACTAGTCCTCCTTGGGCGATCTATATATTATTATGGTCCTTTCTGGGTGATTAGTTCTCCTTGGGCATACCTTTATGTACTTTTTCAGGTGACTAGTCTTCCTTGGGCGATCCATATATCATGGTCTTTTTCGGGTGGCTAGTTCTCCTTGGGCATACATTTGAGTACTTTTCGGCTGACTAGTTCTCCTCGGGTGACTTTTTACCAGCTGGATGTGCATCCCCATATCTGTGAGCATGTGCATGCATCCATGCATTTAAACAAGATTATCTTTATGAAATTTATTTGATGAATGCATATCTGATGAATCATATCTGATATCCATAATAATCATTATGTAATGTTGTTATGCACTGCCTCTGATAACTATGCATAATTATCTTGATGGTATGATAAATCTTAGGGGTTATACCTGAATGGGATAGCCATTGACATAATCAAACTGTACTCAATGTGCAAGAGATGCAGATGACGCGCATGTTGACGTTCATGTGGAATAGGAGGAGCCAGATGATCTTGTGACTTTCTATTCTTGACTGCATTAGTATAAAATTTATATTATCATGTTTTGTAAAATGTTAAGACATTAGTTTGTATAATTTATTTATTTTTTTGGTAACCATAAGAACATTTGGTTATGTATATTTAGACTCTCTCTTATACTTGATTTGTTTATGTTCCCCTAGTTTATTAACTCTAACTCGGGTTTCAAGAACCAGGGTATTACATTAGTTTATTCGAACCTCAACCTAATTTAGGAATAAAATATGAGGAAAGCAATCTCATCCCAAGTGTGTACTGCACTGAATTAGAAGATGATGAGTATTGGGATGACAATCATAAATGTACAGCCCAAATTCCCCTAAAATCAACTTCAAATATTGTCCATGTAGGTGATCATGAGGCACAGGAAGTTCTACTCCACCCATATGACATGTTTGATTTACATGTAGAGGAAGAGTCTCTTCCAGGTGAATCACAGGACTCTTTTTGGGGCATGTTCGGTCCACTCCCCTAATTTAGATTATAATATGATTAGGGAGAAGGACGAGTCGCTCGATATGACTCTAGAATTTGGAAACACCTAGTTAATGCTACCATCTGAGTTGTCCACCCTTAATAATATAATACCTTTACTAAGTGGTATCGATGACAAAGTCTTCATATAAATTCTTCACCTGTTGATTTTCAATTTGTCTGTGCAGGGCAAGAGCAAGAGAGCATGCGTCCATCCATTTTCAAAGATGATGAAATCCTTCAGCAGATCATCACAAACTTTAATGAGAAAAACGAGTCACTCTCAGTGAAATTTCCCAACTCTTTGGATGATTGCTTCACACACTTTATAGATTCAAATGAACTTATGATAAAAGAAATAGTGGATGCCTCACAAGACAATACCTTGGTAGTTGTCACTAATTGAGAGAACCTTTATTTTGAAGCCCCTTCTTCCTCAGATCCAAAATGTTTACCATTAAGGGAGGAGATGGAAATTGAGCCGGAGTGTGAAACTTCAGAATGTGTCAAGACTAATCACTTTCTGAGAATTTTTCTAAATTTCATCTATATATAGTCTTTGATTCACCATGGGGTACTAACTTTGAAACTTTTTTTGTCATAGGTGAATTGTATATTCTTTGGACATCTTAGGAGATTAAAAGGAAACTTTATGCTGAGGTACATAAGTTTCTCTTGAAATTCATGCCCCAAAGCATCCAAACTTATTGCAAAAAGGGCTTTTGGATGATCTTGTTGAGAAACCTATTGAGAAATTTATTAAGATATTGGCCAGAGGAAGAACCTTACGGCATGACTGAGTAGCTTTTCCCTTTCTTTCCTAGTTTAGGATTAGTTTATTGCTTTCATGTTATATCTAGGATAGTCGGCTTTATGTTGTTACGATACTTTTCTTTCCATTTGTTCTGGGATTGCTTTGTGTTGGTGTAACTCTCGTGCTAACCCATTCTCACGCTGAGATCCTTTTGGAAAAGCCTCTTGATTTCTTCCTGAGGTACTACCTTTCCATCACTTCTCCTTTATTTTCATTGTCATATATGCATTGCATGCTTATATCTTTTACATTAAAGACAATGTAGATTTTAGGTTGGGGATGGGAGATTAGGTTACCTAATTAGTGTTTTCTCAATCTTGTAAAAAAAAAAGGTTAAAGTTTTTAAATTTTTTCTGAAAATTTTATGAATTCAAGTGATTTTGAAGGTCATCCTTGATTTAGAAGTATATGATATGTAATGTTGGTAATTTATGACTCTTAGATTCAGTTATCTATTAGATTTCACAGTTAAGTTCGAATTATTAATCCACGATTAGAAGTTTTAAACATTAATTGAGTCATGATTTTACATGTCACATCTAGCTTACACATTAAGGTGTCAGTTTGATATTGAATTGATAACTTAGTGATTATTAAGCATGAAAGGAACCAACCTGGGGAATTTGTCCATCATGTTCAAATGAAAAGAATTGAAAAAAGAAATAGTTGTCTTTGAAAACAACTACTTGTTAAAGATCTTTAAAAAGGTTGACACAGTGTGAAGCTATCGATGGAAAAATAAAAAACTGGAAGAATAAAAAGGTTAAATTGTAAGGCATGTTTCGATTTAGGTTTAGTTATTCATAATGCACTTTTTGGTTACTAATGATACCATGAAAATTGAGAATTGGACCTTTAATTGTGATAAGTTAAGGCTACACTTTGCACCTATGAAACTTAATGTTTAGAATTGTTCTAATTGATGAATTAATACTTTGAACTTGATCATGAAGTTTATCGTGCTCTTGAGTTTAGGAGAAGGTAATGCTCAACATTAATTTATCTTAGAATTCTATTATCTGGATTGTTTTTCAAAAATCAGTCGAGTTTATAGAATTTGCCCTGTAATTCTCAAAATATTTTTCACATACTTTGCTCGAGACTAGCAAAATGCTAGTTATGGATTGTGTTGAGGGTCAAATATTGTATATTAAACCCAGTTATTACATGGTTTTACAAACATGATAATGTTTAACATTTTATTTTAATCGTGTTTGTGTTGCAAAGTGAATTTAGGAAGCTTGGACTGAAAAGGGTATTAAAAGCATGGATTTAACACTAAAAAATCACCAAGGCAAGACACGGATCTTAGGGGACCAAGATTTAAGAACTTACACGCTAAAGATCCGAGAAAACCCAGTGATTGAAGATAAAGAGGCTTGAAAATTTTTCGGAATGCAAGACCACAAGGTTCCCACCATCTGTTTGACTCGAAACTTTATATCTTCCCTGAGGATCATAAAATAACCATACACGTAAAATTTCAACCATTGGATCTTCATATAAGTGGCCCAAAGGATAGATCAGCCACTAAATCACTGATTTGGTGCCCACCTGATATCTAGATATGCTTCAATTTTGGTCTCAACCCCTTAAATTAGATGAGAAATTGGATGGAAGAAATGATTTCTTGAAACATCAAGGTGAGACCCACTTTACAGGGTGTGCGTGTGCACATCACACGTGCATTGGAGGTGCAACGGATCATGGGAGTTGGTTAGCGTGCGCTGACCCAACTCCTAACGTTCCTTTTACGCAGAAACAGACATCAGTCCGTTTTGAGATGTAGTGGGACACCACCATCATCCCGATGGATGATCTGAACCATCCATTCGAACTAAGAGGTGGGGCCAACCAGCCATGGAGTCTTGCATCCATGTAAGTGATCGCATAAAGATTACCGTCAAACATATGATGGACGATAGGAAGATTTGATCCCTTGGGCCGCACCGGACTCTAACAAAACCATCCATTCCTGATTGAAATTTTTCCACGAATCTAATGGATGGAGTAGATTTCTCCGAAAACATCACTGTGGGGGCCCACCGATCATTCAAGCGCAGGTCCATGCACATGTATGTGCGCAACGCACGTCCGTCCCTCCATGGGCCGCTGTATGAACGTGGACACGGTTAGATCTGTGATCTAGACCATCTAATGTGTTAAGAGGGTGGCCATGACCCCAACCATGGAGCTAGAATCATGCTTTGGGACAGTCAGCTATCCCAAACTTAATCCAAACATGAATAGGTATGTTTCGCGCAGCTGTTGCTGCGTAAAGAGCTTGCACACATTCCCACTGACTTCACACCACCCTAGCCAACTTCCAACCTTTATAAAAGGGAGAGAGAAAGAGAGAGAGAGAGAGAGAGAGAGAGAGCCATCCTGAGACGTGGAGAAGTAAGGAGCGAGAGAGATAGGGAGAGAGAGAGAGAGAGAGAGAGAGAGAGAGGAAGAAGCATGGACGGCCGACTAACTGTTCTCCTTCTTATTTAGTTTTGCGTTTCTCCTTTAATTTCCTTAAGAGATTTTAACTTGATCAATTCTAATTCTCATTCCTCTTATCTCTTAAAAACTAAATCAAAGGAAGTTCAGATTTAGATTTTAATGAATTATCTTCCAATTGGATGAAGATGGGACTCTGATTCCAGTTGTGCTTATGAATCAAGCATAGATTTCCATGATCTCTACAAGTAGATCCTTGGAAACCCTAGTTTTCCACCTTTGAATTTTACACATTTTAGTTAAATAATTCACCATTATTCTCCTGGATTCTCCTGATTTAGATTACATCTTCTTCTAGTTCTAGTTTTGGTTACTCTCAAAACACGTACAAGGTTCAGTCCATGTGGATTCGACCTCGGGCTTACCGACATTATTACCACATCGTGACCCTATACTTGGGGTGGTGTATAACTTCGATAGCATCAAAATTGCATAAATTTGTGGCAATTTCTAGAATTTTCCAAGTTGGTGTGAAAGAAGGTGCTGCAAAACTATAATTAGGAGTCCACTGGGCATCCGTGGGTATCATCTAGGGTTTAGAGGAGCAAAGCACAATGGGTTGAGAGACGTCACCAAGGGTTTCTCTGAAAAGGCCGAGCTATTAAGTCTTAGAGGGGGGAGGGGGTGAATAGGACTATGCCAAATGAAAAAATTAAAACCAGAATTTAAACAAATATAAATACTGATAGTAATAAACAATCCCACAATGTAGAAATGTAAAACAACCTCAGATGTACAAGTATTGAGAGGTTGATACAGATGTTGTTCTAAGGACAACCTTATATCAAAAACCAAAGGTTTATGGTAGGACAACCTGATTCCTAGAACGGTCTATGTATCAAAAACTCAAACTAATACAGAGGAATAAAGAAATAGATAGCAAAGGAAAAAACTAAGCTATTACAACATTCCCACACTTGCATAAAAGAAATTACAACATTCTCCACAAATGCAAAAAGGAAAATTACAAACATCCACAAAAAGAAATAATTAATCAACCACAAGACTAGAAATCATAGTGGTTCGCTTGTGTGTACACCAACTATTTAGAAAAATAGCCACACAACTACTCCACTCCTAATATCCTCACACAGTGGATATTAGCGTTCAATATGAAAATAGGTTTTTCATGGTTCACTTAAAACCCTCACAATTGTGTCTTTCAAGTGGGCTTACTGTAACGCCCTGAAATTCGGGGGTCGAGCATAACTCAGCTCCCGAGTTCCAAAACATCACTTATACAACATATTTAATGATGGATGTATATTGACTGTATTAGTGCATAAAACATGGAATGGATTAAGCCAAAACATAGATATAATTCAGGGATAAGTGAAGAAAGCAAGCGAAAGACTTATAGAAATATATGTGTACAAGTGCAGATCCCTGAAGTACATATACAAACCAGGTCGTAATGAAAGTGTTACTTATCAAAATTACAAGTATCAAGTTACATCATTTAAATTCCAAAAATAATCCCAGCATCCCGCGCATCAGACCAAGGCTCGCTAGAACCCGTCTGAAAACTGCATATAAGAGAAAACAGCCTCATCGTCATCCATCTCCCGCTCTGCCTTAGAAGTCGCATCAACATCTGCAACATCAGAACCTAAGACAGAGTCTGGTGGGTGTTTAACACCGCCCCAGAACGTGGGAGTGAGTGATCAACTCAGTGGAACAATAATGCACTGGTTAGCATGTTATCAAATCAATCAAGCAGTAATGATAAAGCAGAACAATTAAATAAATCCTAAGTACTCTTGTTAATGCAAGGATGCATGCAGAATGATGCGTGCCCTCACGCGTACACCCTCAGCGTCTTCATCTTACGTTACGCATGACAACACCTCAAAGTGCGCCACATCTACAAAGCACATGCAAATACGGTGCATGGATATGATTACCAAGTTGTTATTAGTCCATTTCATACAGTAGGATTGGGAAGCTAAGATACCTTCCTCATATCACCATCTAAACAATGATCCATTATAGGGTCGTCAATCCTAGGCATCTCATACGATCATATGGTTTCGAGTCGTAGCAAAGGGCTCGTCACTAATCAATGCACGCCTATCACACCTTTATTACCACAGTTCGGTTTGTTACCTCATTGCGGTATCCAGGGATGCTCGAGGTCACTACAAAGGGCTCGTCACCAATCAGTGTAGGCCGACAACACGAATATAGTGTCCCATACCACCATAATCGGCTCACGAGTTTAGTTGCTCACTGGTCACTATGGGGAGGCTCGTCACCCCAGCATAGGCCGACAGCTCGACCACAGTGTCCCATACCACCATGTCCGGCTCATGAGTCTTGGCGGATCAAGGTACCATGGTTAATAGGATTTCACTGGTAAGTTCGGTACCCTAGATTCAAGCAGTAGCGTCCATACATGGTGAACATACATCGGACAATCGGGTTACTAGACGAACTCGACTAGCACGAGCGTACGTTGAGGAGAACGACATAGAGTGCGCAAACACTCCGCGTGGCCAAACCACTGCCGCCAACTCTAATACGGCTCGGGTTCGTCTAATTACATCCGTTGTGGCGAAAGCAATCTCAGCCACAACCTTAAGGTAGATTGCCGATTTCCTGGACTAATGCATAGTCCCACACACATTACATTACAACAGATATTCATATTGAATGTAGAACAGTAATCGAACAACAACTTAAATCAAGTGGTACTCAAGCATCTGAAGAATGTTAACTTAACATAAATGAAAGCACAAGTAATGCTTGAAATTAAAAACAAGGAATGTAACTTGCAAGAAAGAAATCACACACACTAGTGGGAGAGTTGAGAATCGCTTCTCAACGCCCATACTAGGTTGAAATATCACACTTTAGCTCATTCAGACATTTCTACAAACACTTAGAATACATAATACAACATACATGACATATGTTGAAATACAAGCATTTGGACAATTCCTTTTACCAAGAAGTTGTCACATATACATCTAGCATACATACACGATAAATAATCATGCAAACATAGGTTCATATTTTATACGCATACGGTACTTTATACATACACATAGAATACATAAATCTCACTATAACGCATGCATATCAGGAACGCAACATAAATACAACATTTGGCATGTGAAATCTCATCCATAACAAGAATAAATCATTAACTGGCATTGAAAGCCTTGAAAACCATAACCTATACGCTTAAAGTCCGCACCTTAAGCCAGAAAAGAAACACCAAACTAATTTAGACGAGTTGTCTTCGTCAACGGCGATAGAATACCCTAAAACAAGGATAGAAATGAGATACAACAACACCAAGACTAATCTAAGCTCTAACACAGATTAGGGTTAGGTTGACTTACCCCAAGATGAACTCAGAATCGTAAGAATAACGATTCAAAGTGAGGGTTCAAAGATGAAGAAGAACAAGAAAGAATCCAAGATGATTCACCAACTCCTCTCTCACTTTCTCTCTCTTTTCCACTCTCTTTCCAAGCTAGGGTTAGAGAAAATTCGTATGGAAAAGAGAGCTAGGGTTTAAGGACTATAAATAGGCCTATTATTGATGAAAATAACCCCAGGGCCAAGGTATACTTAGGGTATAACCAAAACCAACCTCTTACGATCCAACGAAGCACTTCTGGTGGGCCTATAACCACGAAAGGTCGGACTTAAGCTCACTGACCATGGATCTAGGTCAGGCTGAGTTTTCATACCGACCGGCTCTTCAGATCAGCCGTGGCGGAGCACACTCAATTCAACGGTCACGAAAACTCGATCAGGTCCACAAGCACAAGGACATGCCTGGGCCCCCTTCCCTGATCAGAGGGTGAAATTGGGTCAGAATCCAATGGTCAGATAACTTAAAATCATCGCGCAAGCGACACGACTCAGATTTCAAAAAAGCTTAATAAATTTCCAACCGTTCTCACACTCTTCACTCCGAACTCATTCAAATCGACCCAGAACATCAGATGGACTTGATTTTCGAGGTGATGGTCAAGCCCAACACGGTGACCGCAATAGCCTAAGATCATCGCTATCGGACTTTCAACGCGCGGTCCAGGTCTGATCCAAAACTTCCAAAAATTCCCCAGAACAACTGGATTTAGCGATGGATCCCAGATTTTAGAGTAACATAGTGCTAACTAATCTACAAGTTTTGAGCCATGCAGATACAATTTAAAGTGATTGATGCAGATTTCACAAGCAATCGAGTATAGCGCTAAATACCCCAAAAACAACTACTAAGGAACGATTAGCACAAAATTTCCAAGGTCGTTACACTTACATAATTCAAAAACCCCACACTCTGACTTTTCTAGATCACCTCAGACACACCAAAATAGAGATTTTTCTGGCATAATCTCAATGAAACCAAAATAATGAATTTACAAAACTTTAAAATACTTAGCTGGATATTCTCCTTTTGATGTAGTCTGGAAAAACCAATTTGGAGTAGAAGTTCAACATAGAAGTTCAATGTTCACACTCACGTATGAAATGATTTTAGATTCTAAATAGATTTTAAATTAAAACACCTTGGGCTAGCTTGCTTTGATTTTGATTCCAAGAAATGGGAATACTTCAATCCCTCTTTCAAATAAAATTGGAATGCAGAATACAAAATCAAATACAAAGAAAGATAATTAAAGAGAATATAAAATGAGCACTAAATAGCTTAAGAATATCACTAACTTATCTCTCACAGTGGCGAATTAAATTATCAAACTCTGAAATTTGTACTCTATTTACAATGGCAGAAATCGCACTCTCGACTGGTCGTGAGGTCGGCACGACTGGTCCTAGGATTAGCAAACTTTTAAAAGTTTGGACGGGATAAGATAAGGTCATTCCACGACTGGTCGAAGGGCCTGCTCGGCCGGTGGAGTGGCCTCCACTATCGGTCGAGTCTTGTCCACAACTGGTCATGTGTAACCCATTTTAATTGTTGGACTTTGAGTCGAGCCTGCAGGACTAGTCGAGCACTGTTCACACAACCGGTCGAGCAGTCTCCAGGACTGGTCGAGGCTTTAACAAAAATTCCTGAAAATAGGTAACAAACTTAGGATTGGTTGAGGAATTCTTAGACTGGTCGAGCTAGTGCTAAGACTAGTCAAACAGAGTCTAAGACTAGTCAAGAAACAGTCAATGCACTTATAAAATGACCTAATTTAAATTATGTATTCAAAATGACATATCCTATGGTCAATCTAGGATCATTCATAACTTATGTATGATGTATGAACATTGAAACTTCATTTGCTTCAGCTAATAGTTGATCGTTGAAGTTCACGAAGCTTGATATCTTGTCATATGATGAAGTTTGAACTCAGACTTCTGAAGTATGAATTTGACTAACATCAAAGCTAGAGCCTGAGATTCAAAGTATAGGAACTTTGTCTTGACTTGGATGAAGCATTGAAAACTTGAATTATTGAAGATTGAACGATTGAATTTACACTTAGTGTTGTACTTGAACATGAACATGTGATCTTGCATTTGAAGTGCTTCTTGAAGTAATGACCTTTGATCTTATACATGAGATGCACTGTCTTGAATTTGTATAAGTGTTACACAAGACACAGATTCCAAGAGGTTTTGACACTACAAAATTTGACAATAATAGGAGCTAGAAACCATAACACTTACAATCTCCCCCTTTGTCGAATTTTTGACAAAACACACTTCATTCAAAATAAGCATAATATGCACAATAAAGAATCATGCATCAATTATCAATATATACCAGTTACAACCTAGTTAAAGAATTATGCACCGTTATAAACAGGTCAAAACAAATCACATCTACTCCCCCAACAATACTCCCCCTTGCATACTCCCCCTGTTATAAACAAATCCACCACAGTCCACCACATGCCATAAGCATAAATTAAGCATGATAAAATTCTCCCCTTTTTTGTCACAATAGGATAAAGGAAGGAACCAATAAATGACAGTGGAAGTAGAGAAATGAGGAAGAATAAGAAGAGTAATGAGGAAGAAATGATCAAGAAAGTATATTAAATCCATAAGCAAGCATTGTTCAAGCATGATCAACTAAGTTCAACTATAGAAAACAAAAGAAATCCAAGTATCATAAACATTATTACAAACCAGATAAGTAAAAACTAATCATAACCCGATGAAAGAGTAGGTATGGTAGGATCAAGTTTATGAAGTCTCTTGTTAAGGTGCCGAAGATACTTGTGCATGTATTTGAACTACAAATCATGAGACACATTCATGTTTTCTACCTTCTCCTTAAGTGAGTGCAACTGCACATCAAAGTCAGATGGCTGATAATCAGGATCATCTGCTGAATCGGAATCGATCTCATAAAAATATCATCCATGTTAATGTCATCTGAAGGTAAATCACCTTCCTCTTCATATACTGTATCATCTCAACCAACACCCACATTGACTTGGCCTGCAGCCAACCTCAGATTCATTTTGTTTATATTAGAGTTATTAAAGATAAGGTGTTGAATGGGAGCTTCTCCAACAGGCATAGCCACTAAATATATGGGAGGCCAACACAGTCATAAGATACGCGAAGAGAATGTCATTGTGTCATGGATGGAGACGGAATTAAATGATGCAATGACAAATCAAAGAAGGCAAACATACAGAGGTACCAGAGATAATAGAATGAAGAATCCGAACATGAAAGTAGTGAGTTCGGTTTTGTTACCAGAACGAGGATAAACATTGGAAATGAATATCCTATGAAGGACTCTGTATCTGGGTTACAAATACTTTAAGGCAAGCGCATTTCCAGAAGTATTCCATTTCACATCGATATTGCATAAAGCTCTAGTAAACAGACGCTTTGCAGTTTCAGATGGTTTGGCTACTAGAGTGCTAATGGGAATACCCTCATCATTGACAGGTATGTCCATTAGACCAGAGATCAGATGTCGGTCTACTTCAACTGGACCTTCTCTAGTTGCAATAATAAATGTCAGATTTTCAGCAGAAATATCAGAAATACATGCATACATAGCTTGCGCAATGGACCGGTATGCTGGTCCACCCCGATGTAGAATATTATCCCATCATACAGATTAGAGCAGAGGAAGGATATTAAATGGAGCTAGATGTTCAACATGAACTGGTCATTCAACTATACCATTACTCAACCTAATATCCTCCACATAAGATTGATCATCTTTGGGAGACCGAAGGTGACGCACTGTGATAGGAGTGGACTTAGAAGTTGAAGGACCATGAGAATTATTCTTTTAGGCTCTACCTTCCATTTGTAATAAAGAAATCAAAGAACAAAGAGATTGCAAAAGAAGTAGAGTGGGTTTTTACTAGATTAGATTTTTTAGAAGAAAACACTAAAAACTACTATGAATCAAGAAATAAATTACACCAATGATGAAAAATGAGTGCTCAGAACTTGAATCTATAAGGAAAACATAAATAAAGCACTAACCTTGAAGAACTAGGAGATGGGTTCAACCGGTTGACTTAGGACCCATTGGAGAAGAAACTCAAAATGAAGAAAAAGGGATTTTCCCCCCAAATAAAGCACCAACCCGCGCTACACAACTGGTCGAGTACATGCTCGACTAGTCGTGCCATAACTAGTCGAGTATGTACTCAACTGGTTGTGCACAGCCCAAAATATGTAATTTTCATAAAATTTGAAATTTAAAATATTTTAAACAACCAATATATACATTATGATACAGAAATGCATGAATAATCAATTCAAATTGCACATACCAAGATTAAATTTCAATTTAGCAAACCTACTTTTGTCGATTGGTTTTGTGAATATGTCAGCAAGTTGTGACTCAGTTGGAATATATTCCAAGGTAATTGTCTTTTCTTCTACTAATTCATGAATGTAGTGATATCTAATGTCAATATACTTAGCTCGTGAATGCTGAATTGGATTTTTAGATATATTAATAGCACTGGAATTATCACAATATAAAACCATAGAGTCCTGTGCAATTCTGTAATTGCTTAGAATTCTTTTCATCCATATAAGTTGAGTACATTCATTACCCGCTACAATATATTCAGCATTAGTAGTTGAAAGCGATACGGAACTTTATTTCTTACTTAACCAAGAAACTAAACAGTTCCCACTATAGAAATAACCACCACTGGTTGATTTCCTATCATCAACATTACCAGCCCAATCAGCATCCATGTAATAGCTAATTGAACACTAGTATCATGTGGATACCAGAGACCTAAATTTGCAGAACAGTTAAATGTGACTCTTTAGGGTCAGATTGATATCTAACACAAATTCCTACGCTAAATGCAATATCAGGTCTACTTGCAGTTAAATAAAGCAAACTTCCAATCATACTGCGATATAGTTTGGGATCCACACTCTTACCTGTAGAGTCCTTTAAGAGTTTCAAAGTAGTACTCATAGGAATATCAAAATTTTTTCCATCCTCAAATCTTAACTTTTTAATTGAGTTCAGAGCATATTTGGTTTGAGAAATAAAAAAATCATCAAGTTGCTGTTTAACTTGTAACCCAAGAAAATAATTCAAATTTTCAACTATGCTCATCTCGAACTTAGATTTCATATGATCTGCAAACTCAACAGTCATATTAGCACAGGTAGATCCATAAATTATATCATCAACATAAATTTGTACTATTAAAATTTGTTCATTATGTTTCTTAACAAATAATGTCTTATCAACACTTCCCATTAGAAAATTATGACTTAGTAGAAACTTAGTCAACTTTTTGTACCATGCCCTGGGAGCTTGTTTTAAACTGTACAGAGCCTTTTTTAGGCGATGGACATGATCAGCATTCTTAGGGTCTTCAAAATCCATTGGTTGTTCAACATACACTTCTTCATGCAAATCGTCATTCAAGAAAGTATTCTTTACATCCATTTGGTATATTTTGAACTTTCTAAAGCATGTAATGGATATAAATAGTCTGATTGATTCAAGATGAGCTACTGGGGTAAAGGTCTCATCATAATTGATGCCTTTTATTTGAGTGTACCCTTGTACAACCAGCCTAGCCTTGTTTCTAATGATATTACCAAGTTCATTAGACTTATTTTTAAAAATCCATTTTGTTCCGATAATGTGTTTATCTTTTGGTCTAAGAACTAAGTACCAAACATCATTTTTAACAAATTGATTAAGCTCTTCTTGCATTGTAAATATCCAGTTTTTGTCAGTAAGAGATTCTTTTAGGTTAGCCGGTTCTATTTGAGATGTAAAGCACACGTAATTACACATATCTGCTAGCTGTCTACAAGTGCGCACACCATTGTGAGGGTTTTCAAGAATTTGATTAGTTGGATGGTCTTTAACAGTTCTCAGTTCAAAGTTATTTTGACTTGACAAAGAATCTGGTTTATCAATTAGAAGTACTTCATCATTTTCTGAACTTGGGACAGGTGTATTCAAGTGATCGTCAATGACCACATTAACAGACTCTTGAATTACACTAGTCATCTTATTAAGAACCTGATATGCTCGACTATTCAGAGTACACCTTAAAAATATTCCTTCATCACTTTTGGTGTCAAACTTACCCAGATTTTCTCGGTCACGTAAAATGTAGCACTTGCCGCCAAAAACTCGAAAGTATTTGACAGTAGGCTTCTTATCAAACCATATTTCATAAGCCATTTTACTTTTTAATTTTCTAGTATAAACGCGGTTAATTATATAACACGCAGTATTTATGGCTTCAGTCCAAAGATTTTTAGGGAGCTTCATACTATTTAACATTACATTTGTCATTTGTTAAATCACTCTATTTTTTCATTCTACTATACTATTTTGTTGTGGTGTTATGGGCGCAGAGAATTCATGTGATATTCCCTGATCACTGCTAAACTTCTCAAAACTATTATTCTCAAATTCTGATCCATGATCACTACGGATCTTACAGACTTGAGATCTTTTTTTCGTTTGGATATGTCTAAGTACCCTTTTTACTTCATCGAGAGTTTCTAATTTGTCTCTTAAGAAGACTACCCAAGTAAATCTGGTAAAAGTCATCCACAATTACCAATATATACTTCTTGCCACCTCAACTCTCCATTCTGGTTAGTCCAATAAGATCCATGTGGAGAAGTTCGAGCAGTTTGGATGTGACATTGGAGTTCACTTTTTTGTGAGTACTCTTAGTTTGTTTGTCAATCTGGCATTCGCCACATATTTTATATATTTTCTATATTTTGGGTAAGCCTCTTACTAACTCTCTTTTGCTCAATCTATATAAGTTGCGGTAGTGTACATGTCCGGGGTGTTTATGCCATAACTCAGTCTCATCGGTATGAACCATATAACACGTTTGATTAGATAAGCTTGAATCACTTACAATGTAGTAGTTTTTAGAAGTTATTCGACCAGTTAATATTACAAAATCATTTTTATTTAAAATTTCACACCCTAGGTTAGAAAATTTTATGCTATGATTATTATCGCATATTTGAGAGATGCTTAATAAGTTGTGTTTTAACCCTTCTACATATAAAACATTCTCAAATATAGGGAGGTTAAAAAGTTGGAACATACCTTGGCCAACAATCCTGCAGTTGCTACCATCATCGAATATGACTGAACCATCAGTCATGTCTTTAAGATTGGTGAATAGACCCTTGTCGCCTGTCATATGTCTGGAGCAACCACTGTCTAGGTACTACTTTGAATAGCTTGAAGCTTTGAAAGTGGTGTGGGCAACCAAGCAAGTAACCTTAGGAACCCATTTCATTAAAGTCTTGGGTTTAGGAGTATAGTTGGTCTTCTTATATTTGTAGTTGTTATAAGACCGACCCACTAAGTTATATTTTAACATCTCCTTAAGTAAATCAACAATTTTCTCAGCTAAAAGATTACGATTCTGATTTTTATAGTTGATATGGTTGTTTTTAGGTTTTAAGGATTGAAAAGTTTTAGCATTTTTAGGATAATTTTGATTTAGACTTTTCCCTTTTGAGTTTGAAGACTCCCCTTTCACAAACTTAGGAGGAGTATTCTTATGTTTGGGAGGAATATTTTTGTCGTAGCCCAATCCAGATCGGTCGTCACATTTTCTGGATCTGAATAATAGTTTTTCTAACTTAAGATCACCTTGGGCATACCTCCATGTGTTTTTTAAACTCAAAAGTGAAGAGACTTCAAGTTTTAGCTTTTCATTTTCAGATTTTAAGTTTTCAACTTGGGAGTTTTTGAAATCTAAGTCGCACTTAGTTTTTTCAAAACTAGCTGAAACGTGATATTTTTCCAAAACAAGATTATCAAAATTTTCTTTAAGTTTTGAAAACTTTTCTTTCTGAAGTTTTAGTTTGATATCAATTTTTCAACTTTCCTTGTATATGGCATTATAAGCATCTTGAAGATCTTCTTCATTTTCATGATCACTATTCAGATTTTCTTCACTAGTTAAATCATCATGATCTGAAAAAGTGAACTTTGTTAGAGTCATAAGGGCTTTGACTTCATTACCCGATTCAGTTTCAGAATTTTCTGATTCAGAAGAGGCTTTAGAGCCAGAAGATTCATCCAAAGTAGCCAACATACCTTTCTTTTTAAGTTTTTCCTTTTTAGAACATTTGTTTGCTAAATGCCCATATTCATGGCAGTTGTAACATTGACTGTCTTTTAAAGATTTGCAGTTTTTAGATTTAGATATTTCTTTTCATTAGGTTTTTGAAAATCAACCCTCTTTTTACTTTTGAAAATCTTATAAAACTTTTTAGCTAAAAGGGCCATATCATCTTCAGAATTTTCTAAATCAGAATTACTACTATTTTCTTGAGAAATACATTTAGAAGAATTAAGGGTGATAGATTTACCTTTAGGAGCTTTAAAAGTTAATTCATAAGTTTGTAATGAGCCAACTAATTCTTTTACCCTCATATTATCCGTATCACGAAGTTCATGGATTGCAATCACCTTTAAATTGAACTGTTCAAGGAGTGAGCAAAGTATCTTTGCATAGACTTTCCTTTTTGGGATTCTATCACCGAGACCCCCCATAGAGTTCACAATGTCATTCAATCTTGTATAGAAGTCCATGAAGGTTTCATTTTCTTCCATATGTATTTCCTCAAATTTAGCTGTGAGGATTTGGACTTTAGATTTCTTGACAATTGTTGTTCCCTTGTGTGTCATTTCTAAAATATCCCAGGCTTGCTTTGCAGTATCATAGGATATAATTCTCTCGAATTCATCCAGTGATAGTGCGTAAGTGATTGAATTTAGAGCATTTGCATTGGCACTACTCTCACTTTTCTAAAGAGTGGTCCAAGAAAAATAAGGTGTGACTTTCATAGATTTGGATCCATCGATACCAGTTACTTCAGTGCTATGAGGGGTCCAATTAGTCACTGTGGCTTGCCACATGCTCTCATCCATGGATTTTAAGAAAATCCTCATTCTGGCTTTCCAATAGGCATAGTTGGAGCCATCAAATGGTGGAGGCCTAGTGACTGAAAGGCTATCAAAATTTGACATCTTACAAAGCTCAGATCGATTAGCTAAGGAAATTAATTCAAGAGAAACTAACAATTAAAGCAAGCTATTAGGCATTGATACCACTTGAAAAGGTCGAGCTGTTAAGTCCTAGAGGGGGGGGGGGTGTGAATAGGACTATGCCAAATTAAAAAATTAGCAGCGAAATTTAAACAAATATAAATATTGATAGCAATAAACAATCCCACAATGTAAAAATGTAAAACAACATCAAGTGTACAAGTATTGAGAGGTTGATACAGATGTTGTTCTAAGGACAACCTTACACAAAAAACCAAAGGTTTATGGTAGGACAACCTGATTCCTAGAATGGTCTGTGTATCAAAAACTCAAACTGATACAGAGGAATAAAGAAATAGATGGCAAAGAAAATAACTAAGCTATTATAACATTCCCACACTTGCATTAAAGAAATTACAACATTCTCAACAAATGCAAAAAGGAAAATTATAAACATCCACAAAAAGAAATAATCAATCAACCACATGACTAGGTGGTTCGCTTGTGTGTACACCAACTGTTTAGAAAAATAGCCACACAACTACTCCACTCCTAATATTCTCACACAGTGGATATTAGCGTTCACTATGAAAATAGGTTTTTCAAGGTTCACCTAAAACCCTCATAATTGTGTCTTTCAAGTGGGCTTACAGAATTCAAAAACCCCACACTCTGACTTTTCTGGATCACCTCAGACAAATTAAAACAGATATTTTTCTGTCACAATCTCAATAAAACCAAAATAATGAATTTAAAAAACTGCAAAGTACTTAGCTGGATATTCTCCTTTTGATGTAGCCCGGAAGAACCAATTCGGTGTAGAAGTTCAATGTAGAATTTCAATGTCCACACTCACTTATGAAATGGTTCTAGGTTCTAAATAGATTTTAAATTAAAACACCTTGGGCTGGCTTGCTTTGATTTTGATTATAAGAAATACAAATACTTTAATCCCTCCTTCAAATAAAATTGGTATGCAAAATACAAAATCAAATACAAAGAAAGCTAATTAAAGAGAATATAAAATGAGCACTAAATAGCTTAATAATATCACTAACTTATCTCTCAGAGTGGCATATTGATTTTTCTTGAATCGAATTATCAAACTTTGAAATTCATGCTCTTTTTATAGTTGTAGAAATCGCACTCTCGACTGGTCATGAGGTTGGCACGACTGGTCATAGGATCAACAAACTTTTGAAAGTTTGGGGGCGATAAGATAAGGCCGTTCCACGACTGGTCGAAGGGCCTGTTCGACCGGTCGAGTGGCCTCCACGACCGGTCGAGTCCTATCCATGACTGGTCGTGGGTAACCCATTTTAGTTGCTAGACTTTGAGTTGAGCCTGCAGGATTGGTCGAGCATAGGTCGAGTACTATTCACAGGACCGGTCGAGCAGTCTCCAAGACTGGTCGAGGCTCTAACAAAATTTCCTGAAAATAGGTAACAAACTTAGGACTGGTCAAGGAATTCTTGGACTGGTCAAGCCAGTGCTAGGACTAGTCGAACAGAGTCTAAGACTAGTTGAGAAACTGTCAATGCACTTATAAAGTGACCCAATTTAAATTATGTATTCAAAATGACCTATCCTATGGTCATTCTAGGGTCATTCATACCTTATGCATGATGTATGAACATTGAAACTTCATTTGCTTGAGCTGATTGTTGATCGTTGAAGTTCACAAAGCTTGATATCTTGTCATATGATGAAGCTTGACCTTGAGACATCTGAAGTTTGAATTTGACTAACATCGAAGCTAGAGATTGAGATTCAAGGTATAGGAACTTTGTCTTGACTTAGACAAAGCATTGAAAACTTGAACTATTGAAGCTTGAACGATTGAATTTACACTTGGTGTTGTACTTAAACATGAACATGTAATCTTGCATTTAAAGTACTTCTTGAAGTAAAGACCTTTGATCCTGTACATGAGATGCGCTGTCTTGAATTTTTCGAAGTGCTACACAAGACACGGATTCCAAGAGGTTTTGGCACTACAAAATTTGACAATAATAGGAGCTAAAAACCAAAACACTTACATTCTCTTCCTTTTATTCCTTAGTTTTTCATGTTTTCATTTAGGGTTTTAGATTCAATCATGTCTATGGTTGGGTAAACCTCTTAGTTAGGGCTAAGAGGTGAAGCTTGTAGCATGATGGGATGTTACTATTGCTTTGATTCATGTTTATAATGAACTTATTTTGATTATAGTTTGATATTTAAGAAATACTTTCCATTTTTAATGGTTTATTGTGACTCAAATTACAGTAGATCTGTAATAGCTTTAAGTATCTTTTTTGCATGTTTTGAGATTATAGGATTGGTATATCCCATTATTTACCATTGTCTCATGGGCATGATTTGGTGATGGAATCCCTGTCAATTATCATAATTCTCCTCTTATGATAATTAAGTCAAAAGAAGTTCACATTTGATATTAATTGTTATATCTTCTAATTGGATAGGATAGGACTCCAATTTCAATTGTGTTACTTGAATCAAGTAAGGAATCACCCTGATTGCTATAAGTGGATCCTTGGAAACTCTGGTCACCACCTTTAAATTCCTTAGTTTTAATCAATTTAATCACAATTACTCTCTCAATCACTTCATAATTAGTTTTACATATTTTTCTAGTTCTACTTCTAGTTGCTTTCAGAATACTCACGAAATTAGTCCCTGTGGATTTGACCTCGGTCTTACCAAGATTATTACTACATTGCGACCCTACACTTAGGGTTGTGGGGCCAATTTCACTTCAGTTTTAGATTCAGGTTTTGTAACGCCCTGAAATTCGGGGGTCGAGCATAACTCAGCTCCCGAGTTTCAAACCATCACTTATGCGACATATTTAATGATGGATGTATGTTGTCTGTATTAGTGCATAAAACATGGAATAGATTAAGCCAAAACACAGATATAATTCAGGGATAAGTGAAGAAAGCAAGCGAAAGACTTATAGAAATATATGTGTACAAGTGCAAATCCCTGAAGTACATACACATACCAGGTCGTAATGTAAGTGTTACTTATCAAAATTACAAGTATTAGATTACATCACTTAATTTCCCAAAAGAAATCCCAGCATCCCGCGCATCAGAACGAGGCTCACTAGAACCCGTCTGAAAACTGCATAAAAGAGAAAGCAGCCTCATCATCATCCATCTCCCGCTCTGCCTCAGAAGTCACATCAACATCTGCAACATCAGAACCTAAGACAGTCTGGTGGGTGTTTAACACCGCCCCAGAACGTGGGAGTGAGTGATCAACTCAGTGGAACAATAAGGCAAAGGTTAACATGTTATAAGTTCAATCAAGCAGTAATGATAAAGCGGAATAATTAAACATATCCTAAGTACTCTTGTTAATGCAAGGATGCGTGCGAAATGATGCGTGCCCTTGCGCATACACCATCAGCGTCTTCATCTTACGTTACGCATGACACCACCTCAAAGTGCGCCACGTCAACAAAGCACATGCAAATGTGGTGCATGGATATGATTACCAAGTTGTTATTAGTCATTTTCATACAACAGGATTGGGAAGCTAAGGTACCTTCCTCATATCACCATCTAAACAGTGATCCATTCTAGGGTCGTCAATCCTAGGCATCTCATACGATCATATGGTTTGAGGTCGTTGCAAAGGGCTCGTCACCAATCAATGCACGCCTATCATACCTTCGTTACTACACCAAGGCTCATCACCTCAATGCGGTATCCAGGCATCCTCGAGGTCACTACAAAGGGCTCGTCACCAATCAATGTAGGCCGACAGCATGAATATAGTGTCCCATACCACCGTAATCGGCTCACAAGTTTGGTTGCTCACTGGTCACTACAGGGAGGCTCGTCACCCCAGTGTAGGCCGACAGCTCGACCACGGTGCCCCATACCACCATGTCCGTCTCATGAGTCTTAGCGGATCAAGGTACCATGGTTAATAGGATTTCATTGGTAAGTTCGGTACCTTAGATTCAAACAGTAGCGTCCATACATGGTGAACATACATTGGACAATCGGGTTACTTGACGAACTCGACTAGCACGAGCGCACGTTGGGTTGGACTACATAGAGTGCACAATCACTCCGCGTGGCCAAACCACTGCCGCCAACTCTAATACGGCTCGGGTTCGTCTAATTACGTCCGTTGTGGCGAAAGCAATCTCAGCCACAACCTTAACACAGATTACCGATTTCCTGGACTATTCATAGTCCCAAACACATTACACTATAACAGATATTCGTATTAAATGTAGAATAGTAATGGAACAACAACTTCAATCATGTGGTACTCAAGCATTTGAAGAATATCAACTTAACATAAATGTAAGCATAAGTAATGCTTGAACTTAAACAACAAGGAATGTAACTAGCAAGAAGGAAATCATACACACTAGTGGGAGAGTTGAGAATCGCTTCTCAACGCCCATACTAGGTTCAAATATCACACTTTAGATCATTCAGACATTTCTACAAACACTTAGAATACATAATACAGTATGTATGACGTATGTTGAAATACACACATTTGGACAATTCCTTTTACCAAGGAGTTGTCGCACATACATCTAGCATACATACAGGACAAATAATCATGGCAATCAAAGTTCATATTTTATACGCATACGGTACTTTATACATACACGTAGAATACACAAATCTCAATATAACACATGCATATCAGGAACGCAACATATACATAACATTTGGCATGTGAAATCTCATCCATAACAAGAATAAATCATTCACTGGCATTGAAAGCCTTGAAAACCATAACCTATACACTTAAAGTCCGCACCTTAAGCTAGAAAAGAACACTGAACTGATTTCAGACGATATGTCTTCGTCAACGGTGACAGAATAACCTAAGACAAGAATAGAAATGAGATACAGCAACACCAAGACTATTCTAAGCTCTAACACAGATTAGGGTTCGGTTAACTTACCCAAAGATGAACTCAGAATCGTCAGAATAACGATTCAAAGTGAGGGTTAAAGGATGAAGAAGAACAGGAAAGAATCTAAGATGATTCACCAACTTCTCTCTCACTTTCTCTCTCTTTTCCATTCTCTTTCTTAGGTAGGGTAAGGAAATTCGTATGGAAATGAGAGCTAGGGTTTTAAGGTCTATAAATAGGCCTAATATTGATGAAAATAACACCAGGGCCAAGGTATACTTAGGGTATAACCAAAACCTGCCTCTCGCGATCCAACGAAGCACTTCCGGTGGGCCTATTACCACGAAAGGTCGGACTTAAGCTCACTGACCATGGATCTAGGTCAAGCTGAGTTTTCGTACCAACCAGATCTTCAGATCAGCCATGGCGGACCACACTCAATTCAACGGTCACTGAATCTCGATTAGGTCCACAAGCACAAGGACATGCCTGGACCACCTTCCCTAATCAGAGGGTGAAACTGGGTCAGAATCCAAGGATCAGATAGCTTAAAATCGTCGCGCAAGCGACACGACTCGGATTTCATAAAAGCTTAATAAATTTCCAACCGTTCTCACACTCCGAACTCCGAACTCAATCAAATCGACCCAGAACATCACATGGACTTGATCTTCAAGGTGATTGTCAAGCCCAACATGGTGATCGCAACAGCCTAAGATCATCGTTATCGGACTTTCGACGCACGGTCCAGGTCCAATCCAGATCTTCCAAAAATTTCTAAGAACAACTGGATTTAGCGATGGATCCCAGATTTCAGAGTAACATAGCGCTAACTAATCTACAAGTTTTGAGTCATGCAGATATAATTTAAAGTGATTGATGCAAATTTCACAAGCAATCGAGCATAGCGCTAATTACCCCAAAAACAACTACTTAAGGAAAGATTAGCACAAAATTTCTAGGGTCATTACAGGTTTAGTAGAGTCGCGCCTTTCAAGCACTTCCTTCCCAGCCCAAGTTGTGTAGTTCGGGGCACCATCTAGGTTCGTCGTCCTCTATAGACCTAAAGTGCAATGCATCCAACGAATTCCTATAGTTTTGTACTTAGTATAATTTCAATAAGCAATTCATGCTCATTTTAGTATGTCCTAGTTGTGCTTACAACATTATTCTCTTATAATTTTTCGAATGTGGTTTCTCTACATTATTCACTCTTGCTTCCCAAAGCTATGCACGTGTGTTCCATATGAATTTCCTAATACAGTCCTGAGGTCGTTCACTGGTTGTTCACAACCCTGAGTGTAGGGTCACGATGTAGTAATAATCTCGGTGAGACTAAAGTTGAATCCACAGGGACTAACTTGTAGGTTTCTTAAAATAACTAGAACTAGAATTAGAAGAAGATCTAAATCTAAATTTTGGAATAGTTGGAGGTAGTTTTGATTGAAACTTGTGAATTTAAAGGTGGGAACTAGGGTGTCAAGGATCCACTTGTAGCTATTGAGATGCTACCTTACTTAATTCAAGAGATCCAATTGGAATCAGAGTCCTATCTTATCCAATTGGAAGAAGAGATGAACAAATTTTTGAACTTTTCATTGATCTAGCCTCAATGGAAGAGAAATGTGAAGATTTGGAAGGGATTGCATCTCCCAACCATACCCAGCAGACTATGGAAAACAACAGAATTTACCAATCCCATAATCTAAAAGAAGAAAAGAAGATATTCAAAGCTATTGCAACGTCTATTATAATGTGAGTCACAATAAACCTAGAAAACTGAAAATATTCCTTAAAATCAATTAAAAATCAATGAAGTTCAACATAAATATGAATCAAAGAAAAGTAAATATCCCAATCACTCTACAAGCTTCACCTCTTAGCCCTAGCTAGCCAACCATAGACATGATTGAATTAAGAACTCTTAAATAAAATATAAAAACAACTAAGGAAGAAGAAGAAAGACTCTTGGCAGCGTCTCTCCACCCTTTTGCTCCACTCTTTAAACCCTAGAAGATACCTAGGAATGTCCTAGGGACTCCTATTTATAGTTGTGAAGCCCCGTCTTATGCAACTCCTTAGAATTTTCAGAAACCGTCTTGAATTTACATGCTCCGCATGTCCCACGCTACGCTTTGGCTGGACCGAAGTTGGGTTCAGTCGAGCCGAATTAACATTGAAAATTGCACTTTCTTGCTGGATAATTATGTGTGATTTCGGTCGAATTAAAGTTGACTTCGGTCGGACCGAAGTTGATGTTGAAAAATCTTGTGTAGAAAATCTGTCAAATTTAGGTCAGACCAACTCCAACCGAAGTCTCTAATTGAAGCTTTTGTTAAACTGAAGTTGGCTCGAGCTGGACCAAATTATCCTATTTTCTTACTGGACTTTTTCTACGATTTCTGTCGGATCGAAGTTGGCTCAGGTTAGACCAAAATGTCTTATTTTCTGCCGCGGATTCTGCATTCTTTTAGGCCCTTTCTTTATCCTTTGTACTTAGTTTCCTTGAATCTTTGTCATGTGAATTCTTCATTCTTGGTCTCCTAAGATCCATCTTTTACCTTAGTGATTCTTGAGCATTAAATCTATCCTTTTAGCATTCTTTTCAATCTAAGCTCTCAGATTCTCCTTGCAACTGCTTCAACAAGAAACAAATAGTATTCATTTTTGGATTCATCTCACTTAATAGTAATAAAGAAGAAATACAGAGAATAATCATCACATTTTAGTCATTACGATTTTGTTTACATCTTTTCTATCATTTGATTCCAAGATAAAGTACTTATGATAAAAGAATATAATATTGAATGAGTTCATTATTAATTTTGGCAGCATTCGGCTCATATGATTTGAGTCTCCATGGGAGATGGGTTGTGCAGATCTTCCTTTATTCATATGTATTTATGAATAATATTAAAAAACATGACAATATCCTGAAGAGAAGCCCTTAAAATAACATATCTGCTTCCTTTTTGGATCACTTGCATAACTCCTTGAGTTGCGCGGACCAAGGAGTTGCACGGGCCCGTGCAACTCAATAGGAGTTGGGCGGTTCTGCCTTGTTGTTTATCTCTCCCTTTCTTCGATACCTGTTAGAGTATCAATCTTTACAGAAATCCGATGCCCCGAATAAAGGGTGTAGGGGGTATTTGTAGGCCTGAACATAATTCGTTCAATATAAACACCTTAATGATAAGTTACATGGACCCGCGTAACTATGATGAGTAGCGCAGACTCGCACAAATTGAATTTCCTCGCTACTCAACTGTACCATGCAACTTGACTTCTTTCAATCTTTTTCTTCGATCATCTTTCTTTCTTACTCCTTTTACTCAATTTTTATGCTCTAACAACACTACGCCAAAACAGTGAAAAAAGGATGGTCTAAAACGTCTCAAATGACCAAAAAGGACAGTCATGAACCGTTGCATGGGCTGTCAAATTTTAACGTGTCGTATTACTTAAAGGACGGTTGAAAACCGTCATTCTTACTGACGGAAAAAGGACGGTCATGGACCATCTCTTATGAGCCTTTAAAGGATGGCCATGGACCGTCCTTTAAAAGAACAGTCATGGACCGTCCTTAAAAAGGATTGCTATGAACCGTCTCTTATGAGCCTTCAAAGGACGGTCATGGACCATCCTTTAAAAGGACGGTCATGGACTGTCCTTAAAAAGGACTATTATGAATCGTCTCTTATTAGCCTTCAAAGGCAGTTATGGACCGTCCTTAAAAAAAACTGCTATGAACGGTCTCTTATGAGCCTTGAAAGGACGGTCATGAACTGTTCTTAAAAAGGACTGCTATGAATCATCTCTTATGAGCCTTCAAAGGACATTTTTAAATTTGAGACGGTCAATATACACTTGTTACAATATATTTCATCATATTCTTCCTAATATACACCTGTTATATAATATATTTCATCATATTCACATTCACATCCATCTAAACCAAAACTATGTAAATCCATCCAAACATAAACTACATTCATCCAAATATAAACTGCATCCATCCAAACACAAACAATCTTATCCACATTACATTCATCCACGCATAAATATATATAAGTTTAATATCATAAATAAAAAAGAAAAAAAAAATCAGCAACAATTTTCTTTTTGTGTCTTTCATCTAATAAAAAAATATTCAACCAACAAAAAATTATAATTCAGAATCATGAAGAATTGCAGAAACTTCTTCCCAAAAAGTAGGCACTTTTTTAAAATAAAATTAGAGAAATCGGTTTTAGGTTTAGGTTTAAGTTATAGGTTTAAGTTATATGTTTAGGTTTAGGTTATAATTGCAGGTTATAGGTTTAGGTTTAGGTTAGGTTATAGGTTAAGGTTTAGGGAATTGAGAATAGGTTAATGTTTAGGTTTAGGAAATTGGGTTCGAGTTCGGGATTGGGTTTAGGTTTGAGTTTTCAAGTTTAGGTTTAGGTTTGGGTTAGGGAGTTAAGATTAGGATTAGGTGTAGGTTTAGGTTTGGGTTAGGGAGTTAAGATTAGGATTAGGTGTAGGTTTAGGTTTAGGGATTTGAGAATACATTTAGGTTTTAGGTTTAGGTTTAGGTTTTAGGTTATAGGTTAAGGTTTAGGTTAAGGTTAGGTTATAGGTTATATGTTAAGGTTTTAGGTCATAGGTTTCAGTTCAGGTTAAGGTTATAGGTTTAGGTTTAGGTTTAGGTTAAGGTTTAGGTTTAGATTATAAGCTATAGGTTTAGGGAATTGAGAATAGGTTAAGGTTTGAGTTTAGGAAATCGGGTTCGGGTTCGGGATCGGGTTTAGGTTTGGGTTTTCAAGTTTAGGTTTAGGTTTAGGTTAGCGAGTTGAGATTAGGATTAGGTGTAGGTTTAGGTTTAGGGGTTTGAGAATACATTTAGGTTTTAGGTTTAGGTTTAGGTTTAGGTTTTAGGTTATAAGTTAAGGTTTAGGTTTTAGGTTTAGGTTAAGGTTAGGTTATAGGTTATAAATTTAGGTTATAGGTTATAGGTTACGGTTTTGGTTTAGGTTAAAGTTATAGGTTTAGGTTAAGGTTAGGTTATAGGTTATAAATTTAGGTTATAGGTTATAGGTTAAGGTTTTGGTTTAGGTTAAAGTTATAGGTTTAGGTTAAGGTTAGGTTATAGGTTATAAATTTAGGTTATAGGTTATAGGTTAAGGTTTTGGTTTAGGTTAAAGTTATAAGTTTAGGTTTAGGTTTAGGTTAAGGTTTAGGTTTTGGTTATAAGCTATAGGTTTATGGAATTGAGAATAGGTTAAGGTTTAGGTTTAGGAAATCGGGTTCGGGTTTAGGTTTGGTTTTCAAGTTTAGGTTTAGGTTTAGGTTAGGGAGTTGAGATTAGGATTAGGTGTAGGTTTAGGTTTAGGGATTTGAAAATACATTTAGGTCTTAGGTTTAGGTTTAGGTTTTAGGTTATAGGTTAAGGTTTATGTTTTAAGTTTAGGTTAAGGTTAGGTGATAGGTTATAAGTTTAGGTTATAGGTTAAGGTTTTAGGTCACAGGTTTTGGTTTAGGTTAAGGTTTAGGTTTAGGTTATAAGCTACAGGTTTAAGGAATTGAGAATAGGTTAAGGTTAAGGTTTAGGAAATCGGGTTCAGGTTCGGGATCGGGTTTAGGTTTGGGTTTTCAAGTTTAGGTTTAGGTTTAGGTTAGGGAGTTGAGATTAGGACTAGGTGTAGGTTTAGGTTTAGGGATTTGAGAATACATTTAGGTTTTAGGTTTATGTTTAAGTTTTTGGTTTTAGTTTAAGGTTTAGGTTTTAGGTTTAGGTTAAGGTGAGGTTATAGGTTATAGGTTATAGGTTAAGGTTTTAAATCATAGGTTTTGGTTTAGGTTAAGGTTATAGGTTTAGGTTAAGGTTTGGGTTTAGGTTAAAGTTTAGGTTTAGGTTATAAGCTATAGGCTTAGGGAATTGAGAATAGGTTAAGGTTTAGGTTTAGGAAATCAGGTTCAGGTTTGGGATCGGGTTTAGGTTTGGGTTTTCAAGCTTAGGTTTAGGTTTAGGTTAGGGAGTTGAGATTAGGATTAGGTGTAGGTTTAGGTTTAGGGATTTGAGAATACATTTAGGTTTTAGGTTTAGGTTTAGGTTATAGGTTATAGGTTAAGGTTTAGGTTTTAAGTTTAGCTTAAGGTTAGGTTATAGGTTATAAGTTTAGGTTATAGGTTATAGGTTAAGGTTTTAGGTCATAGGTTTTTGGTTTAGGTTAAGGTTATAGGTTTAGGTTTAGGTTTAGGTTTAGGTTTAGGTTATAAGTTATAGGTTTAGGGAATTGAGAATAGGTTAAGGTTTAGGTTTAGGAAATCGGGTTCGGGTTCGATATCGTGTTTAGGTTTGGGTTTTCAAGTTTAGGTTTAGGTTTAGGTTAGGGAGTTGAGATTAGGATTAGGTGTAGGTTTAGGTTTAGGGATTTGAGAATACATTTAGGTTATAGGTTTAGGTTTAGGTTTTTGGTTATAGGTTAAGGTTTAGGTTTTAGGTTTAGGTTAAGGTTAGGTTATAGGTTATAAGTTTAGGTTATTGGTTATAGGTTATGGTTTTAGGTCATAGGTTTGGGTTTAGGTTAAGGTTATAGGTTTAGTTTTAGGTTTAGGTTAAGGTTTAGGTTTAGGTTATAAGCTATAAGTTTAGGGAATTGGGAATAGGTTAAGGTTTAGGTTTAGGAAATCAGGTTCGGGTTCGAGATCGGGTTTAGGTTTGGGTTTTCTAGTTTAGGTTTAGGTTATAGGTTTAGGGAATTGAGAATAGATTTAGGTAAAGGTTAAGGTTATAGGTTTAGGTTTAGGTTTAGGTTTAGGTTTAGGTTATAGGTTATAGGTTTAGGTTTAGGTTAGGTTATAGGTTTTTGGTTAAGGTTTAGGTTATAGTTATAGGTTTTGGGATTTGAGAATAGGTTTAGGTTATAACTATAGGTTTCGGTTAGGTTATAGGTTAAGATTTAGGGAATTGAGTTTAGTTTATAGGTTTAGGTTATAGGTTATAGGTTATAGGTTTAAGTTAGGGTTTAGGTTATAGGTTTAGGGATTTAAGAATAGGTTTAGGTTATAAGTATAGGTTTAGGTTAGGTTGTAGGTCAAAGTTTAGGGAATTGAGTTTAGGTTATAGGTTTAGGTTATAGGTTATAGGTTTTGGTTAAGGTATAGGTTGTAATTATAGGTTTTGTGATTTGAGATTAGGTTTAGGTTATAGGTTAAGGGTGTGGTCCCTACAAATACAGATAGAAACACGGCCTGATCCATTGGCCAGGCCCTTCCAATGCTGTCCATAGGAAATGGACAGCTTCATCATGGTTATAGCAATGGTTCCCACCTTCCAGGGACCCCCGCTCAACATCCGGATAGCTCTGACGCACATCTGGGTCCGCTTCATTTATTTTAAACAAATACATAAATACGGCCTGTCCAAATGGGCAGGCCCCTCTGATGCTATCCATAGGAAATGGATAGCTTCATCATGGTGATAACAGTGGTTCCCACCTTCCAGGAAATACTATCCTGTACAATTATTTTTGTGTGTGTGTGTCAATGGTGTGGGTATTAGTGAAATCCTTAACAAAAAAGACGAGTTCTTGCAATCATGCATATTTTGCAGCTTTCCTAGGTCAGAATTGACTATTGTGCAAATTTTGACACTGTCATTAATGGGAAATCTAAAAGCAGTTTAGTCATATAGATGTTTTTTCTTCTTTCTTTGAAATTTTAATCATCAGCGTGATAGTAATTAGTGTGCTTGGATGCAAACTGACCAGCCTTGTGAGTCTTGATTCACCTTAGAAGGCAAAAAAAAACATTATTAGTAGTATGTTAATGATTTGTACTTACAGGACATATCTAAGCTGTCTATCGGGCAATAGCAATGGCACCATTACATGCCAGCAGGAGTTGGTCCCCTACCATAGATCATAGGCTGCAAGATATAATATATATAGAGAAAGAGAGAGAGAGTTAAGCTTACCGTTATTGATCTAAAATAGTCAAAGAGAATTACGATTAAAAGAAAGAAAGTAAAAAGAAAAGAAAAGAAGGCAAGCAGGTAATTAGACACTTAAATGCTACCAAAAAGAAAAATATAAACTTATCTTGTTAACTCCCCCTGAAGTAATACCTACACCAACCTGCAACAATGGAAACTAGATCAGTCCCAAATGTGTACTTAGCAATCAAGGAAGAAATGGGTTATACTAAAATTGCTATTAAATAGAAAGAAATATATTATACATAAACAATCAGAAACCAAAAATCACTAAAGTGGAATGGACCTCCCAATACACAAAGATGATCATACATAACATGAGCATGAACAAAAGAAACCTAGGGTGTGTTTGGATGTACAACTCAACAACCCAGACGAAAACTAGAGAAATGACCAAATTGTAATCAATTTTTTGAGCTAGCTTCACGTCGCATGCATTGGAATTCCAACTTGGAAAGAACACGTCTCTTGGCCATCATTTTTTATTAGACAAATAGCTGAAGTGCATGTATGAATGGATATTCCATTTGAAATGGATTGCAAGAATTGAAGATAAAGAGTTGCAATTTGAGCATCCAAAGGACAGACCATGTAGAAAATTATTCAACCATGCATGTATGAATGGATGATCTGAATTGCAATAGTTATTTTGGTAAAGTGAAAATTACCAATTTGTAATTATAGTATGGCTGGTATGGGTTTAGGACTTTGGCTCTTAAGTGCAATCGCTATACTTTGAAGATGGACCTAAAATAACTGGAGTTGAAATTTGAGGGTGAGTTACTCACTAGTGAATGCTAGGAAATGTAAGTAGGATTTGGTAACTATACAAAAACAACAACAATACAATTCACACCTCCATTGCATGGTAAAAAAAGAGAAAAAGAAAAGAAATGAAAGGTATGAACATTAAATCCCCATAAAAGCAGTAATAAATCTAAGAAGAGAAACTAAAAAAGAGCCAACCCATCACTCTCTATTGAAAAATATAGGTCAGAGAACAACTGGCCTTAATCTCTAATAGTAGTAGTGAAAAAAGCTAGCCCTACAACAATGAATAAATGGGTGAAAATGAAATCCGATGCTATCATAGCTAGAATAGCTCAATCTCTAACAAAAACAGCTGAAAGGATACACCAAAGAACATTCCTTAACTCAAAAAGAAAAAAAAAAAAAACAAAACGAAACGAAACGAAACAAAATAAAACCATAAAAATTCAAGGACAAATAACAGAAAAACATGAAAAACTAAAGGCCAAAACCAATTATCCCCAACTAGAAATATCAAAAAGTCCCAAAAATACTAACCAAAAGAGAAATTCAAGAAAATTTTAGACTTACAAGTATCAGAACCTACTTCAACTAGTATCATTAAAGAGTTCATTTCCTAAACACCCAACATGAAACAAAAAATAGAAAAAATTAAACCGTCCATGTGCCTAAATGAGGCATTGAGAAAACAATAAATCCACATCCAATGTGAAAAGGCCAAAGACTAGATGGCTGTGATCTTTCAATTTGTGAGAATCTAGGGAACAAGCATCCAATTCCTTGGCCCCATGATTTGTATAACGGGCCTTAGTTACTACTAGTGGGGCCCATCACTTAGCATTATGAGCCCTCACATCTTGCATATAGATGGTTACGAGGAATAGAGTAAGAAGAGGACAACACCAGTCCACCCAATGATCAGACCTGTTAAAAAGAGAAACCCAGAGATGATTGAGAAAAAAATGGTCCCTAATATGAGAAATCAAGATCCTCCAATCAGGGCAATTTTTGGAGCGAGTTCCATCCAATTGGGCCAATGGCTTAGATCACTGAACCATGGCCCCCACTTGCCACAGTGCAAAGATGTGGGCCCCACAAATCGCTCTATCAACTCACCCTTAAAAAAAAGAAAAAAAGGAATTTTCACATTTGCTCAACTAAGAGGTGATCACAATACCACCACCAAAGCATCATTAAATCAATACAAAAACTCCATTAATCACTAAGCAATAGAAAAAGAATATTCATTTGGAAGAAAAGCCAAATCACAGTTTTTCCTTTCTTGCCTTCCAAAAGAACCCAAACCGAATTTTTCCATCCAAACGCATCCATATAACTATCTGTATAAATCAATACAAGTTCTTGCCTCAAGTTCTCTTAGTATACTAAGCCCAAACGAGTACTAAAATGGGAAAAGGAGATAAAAAGGATATGGACCGCTCTTACGATGATTTCCAGCGCTTAACCGATTGGGTTCGAGAGGAAGGACACGATACCATCTTCCTCAATCTGCCCATTACCATACACAATGGGATCAATGATTCCAATGGTGTGGCCCACGTGATGGATGGATAGATCTGATCGTAGTGGAATACATCAAAGTGGGGCCACATAAAACACATCATGGTGGGTCCAATCGGTGAGGAAAGAGAAGCTCACCTATTTGAAGACGCTGATCCATGGAAGATGACACTGTCGATGGTGATGAAAGATGCTGCTGCTCAAGGCGATGGAAGATGCCGACGATGGAAGACGCTGCGGCTTGAAAATGGGAAAATAGAAATGGCGCTCGATATTGCAAATCCTCTTCTAAATATGATAACTCTTTCAAATCCGAAACAATGTGTGTTTACCATTGTTTATAACAAAAGAAACTGTTAACAATCGTACATGCAAGAGGGACCAATTTCTGGAAGGTTAAGATTGTATTATATAAGAAAATTATAGATATTAAACATTTACATCTAGAAGGATTATTTGAATGGTCTGGATAACTCTATATCATTGCAACTAGTTTCATGAACGAGTCACCACTATTTTACATTTTGTACAAAACTCACTATTTTTTTACAAAACAAAAAATGGTAAATATAGCTTTGAAAAGGGGAGGGCTCTATGGGCCCCACCATGATGGATATGTTTCATCCACACCGTCCATCCATTTCTCAACATCATTTTGAGATATATCACCAAAAATTAGCCTTAATTAAGTCTCTGGTGGACCACAAAATGAGAAAAGGTGGACAGTTGGATGTCCACCATTCAAAATGTGTGGTACACCGACGGATAATTGACTTTTGGCTATGGCTTTATTAATATTTCAAAATAGATGGACGGCTTATATTTTTGTAGGCCCTATAGAGCTCTATAACCTAATCTTTTTTCTTAGATCATTATAAGGTATCATGCAAAACATTAGGCAGGAACAAGGCTTGAGTGGACTACAAATTGGGCATTGCATTTCCACCATTAAAAGCTTCTTGGGAGCTGGAGAAGTTTCGGATCAAGCTCATTATGTGTGTCCCACTTGGATGAGGGGTCAGACCCAGTTTCAGCTGCATTCAAAACTCATGTGGGCCCCACCAAGTGCTTTTATATTTTTTTTAGATGTCTTCACATAGTTTTTGATGGTATAGCCCACCTGACTTTCGTATACGGATGATTTTTGAGATATCTCATAAGGTAAAGGGAACACATCAAAACTATGTGTATGTCCCACCTTATTCCATGTCTGTATTAATTTATAAACAGGTTGGATCTCAAATAAACATCGCGGTAGGCCCTAAGAAGGTTTCAATAGTGGGTGTCACTATCCCACTCTTTTCTATTGTGGGTCCACTTGAACTTTGGATCTGCCCCGTCAGTTAGATGAACCATTCCATGGTGGGCCACAAGCTTAAAAATAAAGTCAATCCATGACTTGGGTGGGCTACACTACATACTATAGTTGAGAGGGTTACCCTCCCATTAAAACATTCATAAACATTTATTGGGTCCACCTGGATGTGGTTCATAGATCTAGCCCATTCATTATGTGTCCCACTTGGATGAGGAGTCAGACCAAGTTTCATACACATCCAAAACTCATGGGGGCCCCATCAAATGCTTTTATATCTTTTAGGGATGTCTTCACATAGTTTTAGATGTTATGGCCCACCTGAGTTTCCTATATGACTGATTTTTAGACTTAAAGGGGACACATCAAATGCATGGTGTTGATGTTCTACACACATCATGATGGGGCGCACATAGATTAACCTCATGGGAAGTTCCCATAAGCTGACCTTATAGTACCATTTCATTATTTTAGGTAACTCTTTCATGGGTGTTACTCTAACCATGTAGGGCTCACCTTGATATGTTTTATGTATATAGACACCATCAATATATTTTTCCATCATATTTTAGGATGTGATTTCAAATCATAAGAACTCAATAATCTCAGGTGGGCCATACCAATCAAAACAATGATCAATAACTACTAAAAACCTTTTGAAGGCCACAAAAGTTTTGGATTAATTTGATCTTTGTAGTTTACCTTCATCTAGATCTTCTTTATATTATCAACAAGTTGGATTGCAAATAAACATTACTAAAACCTTACGATGGGCTCTTTATAATTTTTAATGGCAAGGTACTATATTCTCATTCTTTCCAGTGGTGTGGTACACTTGAGATTTAAATCTACACAATTTTTTATACCCGGCCTAAAAATGGGTTAGAGAAACATAGGGGCGGCAAGGATATACAACACATCATCAAAATCTCACTTTTGCTATCTAACTTTTCAATTTTTCTTATCAAAATACAAAATCTAGTTTTCTTTTAAAAAAAAATTATTTTTTTTTCTTTTACAATTTGTCAATTTTTTTCACAATTCTGTTTAATTTTTTAAAATTTCTTTTTCAAAATATCATTTTTTAAATCTCACTTTTGTTATCTAACTTTTCAATTTTTCTTGTCAAAATACAAAAACTAGTTTTCTTTTTTAAAAAATATATATTTTTTACAATTTGTCAATTTTTTCACAATTTTGTTTAATTTTTTAAATTTTCTTTTTCAAAATATTATTTTTAATCTCACTTTTGTTATCTAACTTTTCAATTTTTCTTGTCAAAATTTAAATTTTTCCTAAACATTGTTAATTATTTTTCTAAGCTTCTCAACTTTTTTTTTTCAAAATTCATAATTTTTTTGAGCTTCTTAATTTTTGACAATGTTTAAGAAAAATGATATTTTGAAAAAGAAAATTTAAAGAGACGGTTTAGGACCGTCTCTATTAGAGATGGTCTTTGGCAGTCTCGAATAAAGACGGTCATTGACAGGGCTATATGACGGCTAAGGACCGTCTCTAATAGAGACGGTCTTTGACAGTCTCTAATGAAGACGGTCTTTAACAGGGTTATAAGACAGCTAAGGACCGTCTCTAATATAAACGGTCTTTGACTATCTCAGATTATAAGTAAAAGATGGCCAATGACCGCCTCTAATGCGGATGGCCAATAACCATCTCAGATGACCACATATAAGTGTAATGACCTTGGAATTTTTGTGCTAATCTTTCCTTAAGTAGTTGTTTTTGGGGTAATTAGCACTATACTCAATTGCTTGTGAAATTCACATCAATCACTTTAAATTGTATCTGCTTGGCTTTAAACCTGTAGATTAGTTAGCGTTACGTTACTCTGAAATCTGGGATCCATCGTTAAATCCAGTTGTTCTGAGGATTTTTTAGAAGATCTGGATCGGACTTGGACCGCGCGTCGAAAGTCCGATGGCGATGATCTTAGGCTGTTGTGGTCACCGAGTTGGGCTTGACCATCACCTCGAAAATCAAGTCCATCTGATGTTCTGGGTCGATTTGATTGAGTTCGGAGTGAAGAGTGTGAGAACAGTTGGAATTTAATAAGTTTTTTATGGAATCTGAGTCGTGTCGCTTGCTCGACGATTTTAAGCTATCTGACCGTTGGATTCTGACCCAATTTCACCCTCTGATCAGGATAGTTGGCCCAGGCATATCCTAGTGCTTGTGGACCTGATCGAGATTCCGTGACCATTGAATTGAGTGTGGTCCGCCACGGCTGATCTGAAGAGCCGGTCGGTATGAAAACTCAGCTTGACCTAGATCCATGGTCAAGGAGCTTAAGTCCGACCTTTCGTAGTTATAGGCCCACCAGAAGTGCTTCGTTGGATCGAGAAAGGCATGCTTTGGTTATAACCTAAGTATACCTTGTCCCTAGGGTTATTTCCATCATTCTGAGGCCTATTTATAGTCCTTAAACCCTAGCTCTCTTTTCCATACGAATTTTCTCTAACCCTAGCTTGGAAAGAGAGTGGAAAAGAGAGAAAGTGAGAGAGATAAGTTGGTGAATCATCTTGGATTCTTCCTTGTTCTTCTTCATCTTTGAACCTTCACTTCGAATCGTTCTTCTGACGATTCTGAGTTCATTTTGGGGTAAGTTAATCTAACCCTAACCTGTGTTAGAGCTTAGATTAGTCTTGGTGTTGTTGTATCTCATTTCTATCATTGTTTTAGGGTATTCTATCGCCGTTGACGAAGACAACTCGTCTAAATTAGTTCGGTGTTTCTTTTCTGGCTTAAGGTGCGGACTTTAAGTGTATAGGTTATGGTTTTCAAGGCTTTCAATGCTAGTTAATGATTTATTCTTGTTATGAATGAGATTTCACATGCCAAATGTTGTGTTTACGTTGCTTTCCTGATATGCATGTACTATATTGAGATTTGTGTATTCTATGTGTATTTATAAAGTACCGTATACGTATAAAATATGCACTTGTGTTTGCCATGATTATTTGTCATGTATGTATGCTAGATGCATGTATGACAACTCCTTAGTAAAAGGAATTGTCTAAATGCATGTATTTCAACATACGCCATGTATGTCGTTCCATGTATGCTAAGCGTTTGTAGAAATGCATGAATGATCTAAAGTGTAACTTATTACACTAATTGCGGGCATTGAGAAGTGATTCTCAATACTCCTATTGATGCGCATGATTTCCTTTAGGCAAGTTACATTCCATGTTATTTAAATTCAAGCGTTTCATATGCTTACATTTATGTTAAGTTGAGATTCTTCAGATGCGTATGTACCATGATTTAAGTTGTTGTTCCATTAATGTTTTACATTCCATATGAATATCTGTTGTAGTATAAGGTGTGTGGGACTATGCATTAGTCCAGGAAATCGGTAATCGACTCTATGTTCGTGGTTGAGGTTGCTTTCGCCACATAGGACGTATTAGACGAACCCGAGCCGTATTAGAGTTGTCGGCAGTGGTTTAGCCACGCAGAGTGTTTGCGCACTCTATGTCGTTTAATTCAACGTGCGCTCATGCTAGTCGAGTTCGTCAAGTAACCCGATTGTCCGATGTGTGTTCACCATGTATGGACGCTACTGCTTGAATCTAGGGTACCGAACTTACTAGTGAAATCTTATTAACTATGGTACTCGATCCGCTAAGACTCATGAGCCGGACATGGTGGTATGGGATACCGTGGTCGAGCTGTCGGCCTACGCTGGGGTGACGAGCCTCCCCGTAGTAACCAGTGAGCAACTAAAATCGTGAGCCGATTATGGTGGTATGGGACACTATATTCATGTTGTAGGCCTACATTGATTGGTGACGAGCCCTTTGTAGTGACCTCGAGCATACTTGGATACCACAAGGAGGTGACGAGCCGAACTGTGGTAGTAAAGGCATGAAAGGCGTGCATTGATTGGTGACGAGCCCTTTGCTACGACCTCAAACATATGATCGTATGAGATGTCTAGGATTGATGACCCTAGTATGGATTACTGTTTGGATGGTAATATGAGGAAGGTATCTTAGCTTCCCAATCCGGCTGTGTGAAATGGACTAATAACAACTTGGTAATCATATCCATGCACCGTATTTGCATGTGCTTTGTAGATGTGGCGCACTTTGAGGCGATGTCATGCGTAACGTAAGATGAAGACGCTGAGGGTGTACGCGTGAGGGCACGCATCATATTGCATACATCCTTGCATTAACAAGAGTACTTAGGATTTATTTAATTGTTCTGCTTTATCATTACTGTTTGATTGAACTGATAACATGTTAACCAGTGCCTTATTGTTCCACTGAGTTGATCACTCACTCACACGTTTCTGGGGCGGTGTTAAACACCCACCAGACTCTGTCTTAGGCTCTGATGTTGCAGATGTGGATGCGACTTCTAAGGCAGAGTGGGAGCTGGATGATGATGAGGCTGCCTTCTCTTATATGCAGTTTTCAGACGGGTTCTAGCGAGCCTCGGTCTGATGCGCGGGATCTCTGGGATTATTTTTGGGAACTTAAATGATGTAACTTGATACTTATAATTTTGTTAAATAACACTTTCATACGATCTGGCTTGTATATGTATTTCAGGGATTTACACTTATACACATACTTTTCTATAAGTCTTCCGCTTGCTTTATTCACTTATCCCTGAATCATATCTGTGTTTTGGCTTAATCTATTCCATGTTTTATGCACTAATACAGTCAACATACATCCATCATTAAATATGTTGCATAAGTGATGTTTTGGAACTCGGGAGCTGAGTTATGCTCGACCCCCGAATTTCAGGGTGTTACAAGTTGGTATCAAAGCATGATCTGGATTAAACCGGACCTGGGTTATGGTCACACACCGCACATTGTCGCCACTTTAGTGTATTTGGGTGCGGGTCTATCATCGATTTGGTGTTTGTGCTCCGTAGTTCCTATCGGTGAAAGTTTCTTGAAAACCTTCGCCGAGATCGAGTCTGTACTCTCACCTGATCACACACAGCGACCCAAAACCTTTCCTAGACCCTCTATTAAGGAGTTTAGACGGTCTATCTTCCTTTTTTCACCTTTAAACCTTCAAGAAATCTTTATTTTAATCAGATTTCTGCCAGAATGACGCGATAGGCGTTAAACTATGCAAGGGGCCGATCGGAGCTCTCTTTTCTTTCAAGTTCTTCTCCAAACTCTTTCAAATCTCTTCCAAATCTTCTTCTTCCTCCATTTTCGTGCAAACCCTACCCACCCATCTCAAAACCTCACCTCCCTTTGCTGTTTACCTCTCCTTTTCTTCTCATTTGGGCTCCTAAATCCATCTTTAGGATCTCAAGTGTGTGGAAGTTTCACCATCCTTCCTATTTCTCTCTTTCTCTCATTTTCTTATAGCCCTCTTTGAGTTTATCACGGCCATCTTTTCCATTTCCTCCCTTCTTTCTTTGATGGGGAAGAAGAGAGCGCCCGTGGATGAAGCCGGGCCTAGCCGCTGTAAGTGTTATAGTTTATATCCCTGTTTGTTGTCAAATTTGTGGTGCCAAAATCACTGTTATGTTATATATAACCTGCTTAAGTGAAGCTCTCTCAAGGATCAACATACATGAACAAGCTAAGCTCACATCAAGCAAAGCTCTCAAGTACAAGACTCAGGATCTTGAATGAAAGAACTGATCACAAGACAAGATCTTGAATGCAAGAGCTGCTCACAAAACAAGACTCAAGCCGAAAAGAAAGTACAAGGCAAGACTCAAGCTGAACTCAAGACTTAAGCTGAAACTCAAGCCACTTTCATGATTGAGCTACTTCAAGGTTTAGTCTACATCAAGACTTCAAGGCTCATTCTTCATGGTCTCTTGTTTCAATGTCCATACTTCATGATTGAGGTTTGTTTGACCATAGGTTGACCTTAGAAGTAGGTCATTTCGGATACATAAACCGAATGTTATTTTTCATGTGATTGGTCTGTTCTTCGACCAGTCTTAGGTCTGCTTCGACTAGTCCTAGACTTGCTTCGACCAGTCTAAGAAATTCCTCGACCAGTCGTAAGTTTGTTACAAATTCTGGATAAAATTTGTTAGCCTTCGACTAGTCCTGGAATCTGTTCGACCAGTCGTAGGAATAGTGTTTCTGCATCTTCGACCAGTCGTAGAATCTACGACTCAAAGTCCAGCGAAGATATTCAGGACCTACGACCAGTCGTAGGAGGGCTACGACCAGTCGTAGAACGGTCTGAGCTTATCCCGCCTAATCTTTCAAATATCTGTTATGGCTTCGACTAGTCGAAGAGCACTCTAGACCAGTCGAAGACCTAATCTTCTCACCTATAAATAGTGCACGAATCTCAGAAGAAATCATCGATTTAATTATAGTATTCAAGCCTATCTTCGTCGAACTTCTGAGAGATAATTTTGTGCTCCATCTAAGCTAAGTGTGCTTATTTAATATCTTCTTTCCTTAGCTTTATTTTAATTGATTTTGTTTCTGTTATTCCAATCTGATTTGAAAAGAGGAATTGTTATTCCCTTTCTTTGGAATCAAAATCAATTAAGGCAAGCCCTGTTTGGTTTAATTTAAAATCAATTAGAACTAGAACCATTGTAATCGAGTACTGGACATTGAACTTGGACATTCAATCATCTACTTTGATTTGGTTCTACCGGGCTGCTACAACGAAGAAGATATTCAGGTATTTTACACATTGTAAATTCCTTTCTATTATTTTGGTTTCTTTCAAGATTTGCCAGAAAAATCTTGTTATATTGGTTATCTGAGGAAAGCCAGGAAAACTCAGAAGTGGGGGTTTTTTAATTGTGTAAGCCCACATACAAAGACACAATTGTAAGGGTTTTGGGTGAACCTGGGAAAACCTATTTTTAGTGAACGCTAATATCCCCTGTGTGAGGATATTAGGAGTGGAGTAGCTTTTTGTGTGGCTGTTGGATAACAGTTGGTGAACACACAGGCGAACCACTATAAACCCTTGTGTTGTGGTTGTTTATTTTATTCTTTTAATTTTTTTTATTCTTTTTGTGGGATGTATGTATGGTGGTGAATGTTGTAATTATTTCAAGCTTTGTGAGAATGTTGTAATAGCTTAGAATTTACGTTCTGCTATTCCTTTATAAGCTTGATTTTCAATTTCATTTTGAAAGTTGTTCCAGCAAGGTTGCCCTGCCATTTTTATGGTGTATGGCTGTCCCTAGAACAATACATTTTTAATTACAAGTTATTTCAATTCAGTTCATATTTGTTTTTGTATTCCTCTTCGATTTGAGACTTGATACAAAGACCTTTCTAGAAATAAGGTTGTCCTACCATAAACTCTGTTTTGGTGTAAGGTTGTCCTTAGAATAACGTTTGTATCAACCTCTCAAGATCTGAATTTTGAGGTTGTTTTTCTTTCCTGCATTATTATTTAATTTGGCTATCATTTTCTTTATTATTCCGCTGTTATAAGTTTTTATTTGGCATTGTCCTATTCACCCCCTCTAGGACATATAGCTTGGCCTTTTCAAGTGGTATCGAGCCTAATAGCTCCTTTTAATTCTTGGATTTAATTCTGAGCTAACGATTTAAGCTATTCGGATGTCAAATTTTGATAGCCTTTCGATCACTAGGCCTCCACCCTTTGATGGCTCCAACTATGCTTATTGGAAAGCCGAATGAGGATCTTCCTCAAATCAATGGATGAAAATGTGTGGCAAGCCACGGTGACCGAATGGAATCCTCCTATCATGGAAGTTCGGGGTTGATGGTTCAAAGTCTATGAAAACCACACCATATTACCAATGGACCACCCTTCAGAAAAGTGAGAGTAGTGCAAATGCTAAAGCACTAAATGCAATTACTTGCACACTATCACCGGATGAGTTCAAAAGAATCATCTCTTGTGATACTGCAAAGCAAGCTTGGGATATATTAGAAATGACACACGAGGGTACTACAATTGTAAAAAAATCTAAAGTCCAACTCCTCACAACCAGATTTGAAGAAATTCATATGGAGGAAAATGAGATATTTATGGACTTTTACACTAGATTGAATGACATTGTAAACTCAATGTGGGGTCTTGGCGATAAAATCTCAGAAAGTAAAGTATGTGCAAAAATATTACGCTCACTTCCTGAACGGTTCAATTCTAAAGTAATCGCAATCCAGGAACTTCGTGATACGGATAATATGAGGGTTGAAGAACTAGTTGGTTCTCTACAAACCTACGAGTTAAACTTTAAAGCTCCTAAAGGTAAATCTAGCGCGCTATAATCTTCTAAATGTAATTAAGAAGAATCTGATTCAGAAGATGACATGGCTCTTTTAGCTAAAAAATTTTACAAAATTTTCAAAAGCAAGAAAAGAGTTGATTTTCAAAAATCAAATGACAAAAAGAAGTTTAGACCCAAATCTCGAAAATCTTTGAAAGATAGTCAATGTTACAACTGTCTAGAATATGGGCACTTAGCAAATAGATGTCCTAAAAGGGACAAACCCAAGAAGAAGGGTATGTTGGCTACATGGGATGAATCATCTGATTCTGAAGGTTCTTCTGAATCAGAAGATTCTGAAACTGAGTCGGGCAATGAGGTTAAAGCTCTTATGACTCTAGCCAAATTCACATTTTCAAATAATGACTCTACAAGTGAAGAAAATCTGAATAGTGAATGTGAAAATGAAGATGATCTTCAAGATGCTTACAATGCCCTATATAAGGAAAGTTGTAAAATTGCTGTCAAACTTAAACTTCAAAAAGAAAAGTTTTCTAAACTCAAAAATTATTTTGAATCGCTTGTCTTAGAAAAATCACAAATTTCAGATAATTTTAAAAAATCAAAATACGATTTGGAATTCAAAAACTCTCAAATTGTTGATTTAAAATCTGAAATTGAGAAACTTAAAACTGAAGTTTCCTCTCTTCTGAGTTTAATGGACACATGGAAATATGCCCAAGGTGATCCAAAGTTAGAAAAATTGTTATCCGGATCAAGAAAATGTGGCGATCGATCCGGGTTGGGCTATGATAAAAATCAACCTCCTAAACAAAAGTATACTCCTCCTATGTTTGTTAAAGGAGAGTCCTCAAACTCAAAAGGGAAAAGTACTTATCAAGATTTTTCTAAAAATTCAAAAACTTTTCAAAAACCTAGAAACAGCCATGTCAACTTTAATCAGAATCGAAATCCACTAGCTGAAAAGATAGTTGATTTACTCAAGGAGCTATTAAAATCTAACTCTATAGGTCATTCCTACAAGTGTACACAAAAGAAGACCAACTATGTTCCTAAACCCAAAACAGTTATGAAATGGGTTCCTAAAGTCACCTACTTGGTTGCTCACACTGCTTTCAAAGCAACAAGTCATTCAAAGTGGTACCTAGACAGTGGATGCTCCACGCATATGACAGGTGACAAAGCCTTATTCACCGATCTGAAAGATATGACTGATGGTTCAGTCACATTTGGTGATGGTAGCAACTGCAAGATTATAGGCCAAGGTACGGTTCAACTTTTTAATCTTCCAGTGTTTAAAAATGTTTTATATGTTGAAGGCCTAAAGCACAACTTGCTTAGTATATCACAAATATGTGATAATAACCATAATGTTCGGTTTTCTAATCAAAGCTGTGAAATACTAAATAATAAGGGTTCTGTAATATTAACTGGACGTAGAACGTCTGAAAATTACTATATTATTAGCGAATCCAGCTCATCTAATCAAACATGTTACATGGTCCATACAGACGAGACTGATTTATGGCACAAACATCTTGGACATGTACATTATCGAAATCTATATCGATTGAGCAAACGAGAACTTGTAAGAGGTTTACCCAAACTTCAGAAATTAGATAAAATATGTGGTGAGTGCCAGATAGGCAAACAAACAAAGAACTCACACAAAATGGTGAATTCAAATACCACATCAAGACCACTCGAACTTCTCCACATGGATCTGATAGGACCTACCAGAACAGAAAGTCGAGGTGGGAAAAAGTATATCTTGGTAATAGTTGATGACTTTACCAGATTCACTTGGGTAGTCTTCTTAAGGGATAAATCTGAAACCCTTGAAGAAGTAAGAAAAGTTCTCAAAAGGATTCAAACTGAAAAATCCTCTCAAATCAGTAAAATTCGTAGTGATCATGGATCTGAATTTGAGAATAGCAATTTTGAGAAGTTCTGTACCGACCAAGGAATATTACATGAATTCTCTGCTCCCAAAACTCCACAACAAAATGGAATTGTAGAAAGGAAGAATAGGGTGCTTCAAGAAATGGCTAATGTCATGTTGAATAGCATGAAGCTCTCTAAAAATCTTTGGGCTGAAGTAGTCAACACAGCTTGCTATATTATTAACCGAGTCTACACAAAAAAGGATAATAATAAGACGGCTTACGAATTGTGGTTCAATAAAAAGCCTACTGTTAAATACTTTCGAGTTTTTGGTAGCAAGTGCTATATTTTACGTGATCGTGAAAATTTGGGAAAGTTCGATACGAAGAGTGATGAAGGTATTTTTCTAGGATACTCTTTAAACAGTCGAGCTTATAGGGTCCTGAACAAAAGGACTGGTGTGATTCAAGAATCCATTAATGTTGTCATTGATGATCATTTAAACACACCAACTTCTAATTCAAATAATGATGAAGTACTAATCATTGATAAACCTGATACTTCATCAAATCAAACTGATTTTGAGTTAAGGACTGTTAAAGATCATCCAACCACACAAATTCTTGGAAACCCTCTCACTGGTGTTCGCACCCGTAGACAACTTGAGGATATATGTAATTATGTATGTTTTACATCCCAAATTGAACCATCTAACGTAAAAGAAGCGCTTACTGATGAGAACTGGATTGTTGCGATGCAAGATGAACTCAACCAATTCATAAGAAATGATGTTTGGTATCTCGTACCAAGACCTAAAGATAAACACATCATTGGAACAAAATGGATTTTCAAAAATAAGTCTGATGAACGTGGAAATATAATTAGAAACAAGGCTAGACTGGTGGTACAAGGTTATACTCAAATTGAAGGGATTGATTTCGATGAAACCTTTGCACCAGTAGCACGTCTTGAATCTATCAGACTATTTATATCCATTGCATGTTTTAAAAAGATAAAGATCTATCAGATGGATGTAAAAAGTGCTTTTCTAAATGGCGATTTACATGAAGAAGTCTATGTTGAACAGCTAATGGGTTTTGAAGATTCCAAAAATACTGATTATGTGTATCGGCTTAAAAGGCAATTTATGGAATAAAACAAGCACCTAGGGCATGGTATGAGAAACTAACGAAATTTCTTTTAACTCATAATTTTCAAATGGGATCTGTTGATAAAACTCTGTTTGTTAAAAAATAAAATGATCATATCTTAATGGTATAGATTTATGTTGATGATATCATTTATGGATCAACTTGTACTGACTTGACTACTGAGTTTGCAGATTTGATGAAATCACAGTTTGAAATGAGCATGGTTGGGGAATTGACTTATTTCCTTGGATTGCAAGTAAAGCAACAATCAAGGAATATTCATTTCTCAATCTAAGTATGCCTTGAATCTAATTAAGAGATTTGGATTTGAAAATGGCAAGAATTTCGATACTCCTATGAGTACTACCCTGAAACTCTCAAAAGACTCTAATGGTAAAAATGTTGACTCAAAACTTTATCGAGTATGATTGGTAGTTTGTTATATTTAACTCCTAGTAGACCCGATATTTCTCTAAGTGTTGGTATTTGTGCAAGATATCAATCGATCCAAAAGAATCTCACTTGATTCGTTGTCAAGCGAATTATTAGATATGTCGCAAATATTGTAAATCTCGGTCTCTAGTATCCTCATGAAACCAATGTTCAATTAGTTGGGTACTCTGACTGGGCTGATAATCTAGATGATAGAAAATCAACCGGTGGTGGTTGTTTTTATTGGAAATTGTCTAGTTTCTGGTTTAGTAAGAAACAAAATTCTATATCACTTTCAACAATTGAAGTTATTGCTGGTAATGCATGTACACAGCTTGTTTGGATGCAACGAATGCTAAGTGATTATGGAATTAAACAGAATTCTATGTTATTACACTGTGATAATTCCAGTGCGATAAATATTTTAAAAAATCCTATTCAGCATTCTCGTACTAAGCATATTGACATTAGATTTCATTATATAAGGGAATTAGTAGAAGAAAAAGTTATATCTCTAGAATATATTCCTACGAAGTTCAACGAGCTGACATTTTCACAAACCTCTTAATAAAAGCAGGTTCAAAAAAATGAAATTTGATCTTGGCATGTGCATTTTAAATTGATAATTTATGCCTTCTTGTATATTATTGTATATATTTGCTAGATTAAATTTCAATTTTTGTGTAAATTGCAAGATATTGAATTTTTGGGTTTGTACGACCAGTCGTGAGTATACACGACCGGTCGTACACGACCAGTCGTACTACGACCGGTCGTGGAGCACGGATTTCACTTCATATTGGGGATTTTTCACTTTCTTCCTCATTTCTTCTTTCTTCTCCTTGGAGCCGAACTTCGACTCGTCGAACTCATCCTTCAAGTTCTTCAAGGTTAGTGTTCCAAATCCGTTTTTCTTGCATATTTGTGTCAAGATTGCTTCCTTTTCTCTCTTGAAGCTTTCTATCTTGAAAATCATTGAGATTTGGGGTTGAGATTTTGAAAAATCTGTTTTGAGCAAACCCTCTTCTCAATCCTTTGCAACTTCTTTATTCCTTTAAATCCTTGTTGCAAATGGCTTCTAGAGGTAAGAAAACTACTTCACGTGGTCCTTCTTCTTCCTCCAGATCTACCCCTATATCTAAACGTCATCTTCTTGTTCCCAATGATGATCCATCATTTGTTAAGGACATTAGATCTCGTAAGGTTATCGTTGAACATCCTGTTGATGTCAATCATATTGCTCCATTTGACATCCTTCATATGCTTGAAGCTGTAAGTTGGACTAACTTATTGCATTGGGGTGGGCCTGCATACCGGTCCATTGCCCAATCCATGTTTTCATGTATTAGTGCATTTTCACAGGATAATTTAACTTTTCAAATTTCTACTAGAGAAGGGCCATTTGACGTTGATCGTCATTTAATTTCAGCCCTTATGGAAATTCCTGTGAATGATGAGGATATTCCAATTCATAATTTAACTGATAAACCCTCAATGGCTGAAAAACGCATGCTCACTAGAGACTTGTGTAATATGGATGTTCAATGGACTCAAAAAGGGAATGCGCTCCCCGCAAGGTATTTGTTACCCAAATACAGAATTCTTCACAGAATCTTTGTGTCTAATCTGTATCCTCGATCGGATAATAAATCTGATTTAACTTCATTTATGGTTCGTGTTATCCATGCTATCTCAAATGGTACTCAGATTTGTTTACCTTCCTTAATCTGTCATTTCATTCTTCAGTTTCGCCTCCATCCTGGTCATAGTGACATTCCATTTGCATACTTTATAACTGTATTGGCTACTCATATGTTAGTCGATATGCCTGTTGATGAAGCACCTATCCATCATCTGATCTTCAACAATACAAATATTAATAAGATGAAGTTGGATCTGCTCCCGAACAAGGTGGTGGTGGTGGTGGTCTGATCAACTGGTGTTGATATTAATATGGATGATATTTTTGAGGAACTGGATTCTGACTCAGCTAATGATCCAGATTTTATACCATCTGATATTGATGCACGTCTGAGTGCATTAGAAGGTAGAGTTGAGAATATTAATGTTAAGTTGGAGAACATGTCTGTTGCTCATGATTTGCAATTCAAATACATGCGTAAATACCTAAGGCGCTTGAACAAAGGCATGCACCAACTTGATCCTTCTATTCCTGCTCCATCTTCAAGTTCTAATTCTGACTAGTTTCTATGAGACTTTTGGTATGTAATAACTTTATTACTTTGCTCTTGTTTGATTGAGTTTGAGTTGGATTCTATGCTGGATATTTGTTCTTAATGTAATATTTATGCTGGATATCTGTGATGCTATCTTGAGTATCTCTATGACTCTTTTGCTATACTCTATTTCCTCCTCATGTTTACTCTCATTCCTTTATTTAGTTCTCCTTTGTCATATTGTGACAAAAAGGGGGAGAATGGTTTGTTGTTAATGTGATTGTGAGAGGAGTAGCATTGGTTATGTTACTCAGGGGGAGTGGGGTGTCAAGGAGAATATATGTTTGATCTTGTTGAATGTTGATATGTTTGATCTTGTTGAATGTTGAAACTGGTTGAATGTTAAATGTTGATTATTGATTTCATTAACCAGTTGTTATCCTTTTGTTTATTATGGTTATGTGTTTTGTCACTAATTTGACAAAGGGGGAGATTGTAAGTGCTATAGTTTATATCCCTGTTTGTTGTCAAATTTGTGGTGCCAAAATCACTGTTATGTTATATATAACCTGCTTAAGTGAAGCTCTCTCAAGGATCAACATACATGAACAAGCTAAGCTCACATCAAGCAAAGCTCTCAAGTACAAGACTCAGGATCATGAATGAAAGAACTAATCACAAGACAAGATCTTGAATGCAAGAGCTGCTCACAAAACAAGACTCAAGCCAAAAAGAAAGTACAAGGCAAGACTCAAGCTGAACTCAAGACTTAAGTTGAAACTCAAGCCACTTTCATGATTGAGCTACTTCAAGGTTTAGTCTACATCAAGACTTCAAGGCTCATTCTTCATGGTCTCTTGTTTCAATGTCCATACTTCATGATTGAGGTTTGTTTGACCATAGGTTGACCTTAGAAGTAGGTCATTTCGGATACATAAACTGAATGTTATTTTTCATGTGATTGGTCTGTTCTTCGACCAGTCTTAGGTCTGCTTCGACTAGTCCTAGACTTGCTTCGACCAGTCTAAGAAATTCCTCGACCAGTCGTAAGCTTGTTACAAATTTCGGATAAAATTTGTTAGCCTTCGACTAGTCCTGGAATCTGTTCGACCAGTCGTAGGAACAGTGTTTCTGCATCTTCGACCAGTCGTAGAATCTACGACTCAAAGTCCAGCGAAGTTTTATAGGTTCTTCGACCGATCGAAGGAAACCTACGACCAGAGTCGTAGGTGACCTACGACCGGTCCTGTGGACACTACGACCAGTCGTAGAACGGTCTGAGCTTATCCCGCCTAATCTTTCAAATATCTGTTATGGCTTCGACTAGTCGAAGAGCACTCTAGACCAGTCGAAGACCTAATCTTCTCACCTATAAATAGTGCACGAATCTCAGAAGAAATCATCGATTTAATTATAGTATTCAAGCCTATCTTCGTCGAACTTCTGAGAGATAATTTTGTGCTCCATCTAAGCTAAGTGTGCTTATTTAATATCTTCTTTCCTTAGCTTTATTTTAATTGATTTTGTTTCTGTTATTCCAATCTGATTTGAAAAGAGGAATTGTTATTCCCTTTCTTTGGAATCAAAATCAATTAAGGCAAGCCCTATTTGGTTTAATTTAAAATCAATTAGAACTAGAACCATTGTAATCGAGTACTGGACATTGAACTTGGACATTCAATCATCTACTTTGATTTGGTTCTACCGGGCTGCTACAACGAAGAAGATATTCAGGTATTTTACATATTGTAAATTCCTTTCTATTATTTTGGTTTCTTTCAAGATTTGCCAGAAAAATCTTGTTATATTGGTTATCTGAGGAAAGCCAGGAAAACTCAGAAGTGGGGGTTTTTTAATTGTGTAAGCCCACATACAAAGACACAATTGTAAGGGTTTTGGGTGAACCTGGGAAAACCTATTTTTAGTGAACGCTAATATCCCCTGTGTGAGGATATTAGGAGTGGAGTAGCTTTTTATGTGGCTGTTGGTTAACAGTTGGTGAACACACAGGCGAACCACTATAAACCCTTGTGTTGTGGTTGTTTATTTTATTCTTTTAATTTTTTTTTATTCTTTTTGTGGGATGTATGTATGGTGGTGAATGTTGTAATTATTTCAAGCTTTGTGAGAATGTTGTAATAGCTTAGAATTTACGTTCTGATATTCCTTTATAAGCTTGATTTTCAATTTCATTTTGAAAGTTGTTCCAGCAAGGTTGCCCTGCCATTTTTATGGTGTATGGCTGTCCCTAGAACAATACATTTTTAATTACAAGTTATTTCAATTCAGTTCATATTTGTTTTTGTATTCCTCTTCGATTTGAGACTTGATACAAAGACCTTTCTAGAAATAAGGTTGTCCTACCATAAACTCTGTTTTTGGTGTAAGGTTGTCCTTAGAATAACGTTTGTATCAACCTCTCAAGATCTGAATTTTGATGTTGTTTTTCTTTCCTGCATTATTATTTAATTTGGCTATCATTTTCTTTATTATTCCGCTGTTATAAGTTTTTATTTGGCATTGTCCTATTCACCCCCCCTCTAGGACATATAGCTTGGCCTTTTCAAGTTGGAGTGTTGTAGTGTTGTAGTTGTGGTAGTTGTTTGTGGTTGTTGTAGTTGCTGTGGTTGTTTGAAGTGTTAGATGTTGTTGTTTTCATGCTTTCCTAGTCGTGATTCATGTATTGCTGCACTACTTGTATTGCAACGATTTTGATTAATGAAATGCATGTTGTTTACCTTTGGAGCTGTGCTGTGTTGTTGTGTGGATGGATTATGTGACTTATAATCTGACAGGTTGCATCCTCTGTTGAATGTAGGGATGCCTCCTAAGGGTTCGAAGACTTCGGCCCGTCTCTCTTTGATTGAGTCGCTTGCTGGGGTTCCTCCCTTAAGCGATAGCTAGTCAGATCCGCAGGCGGGTCCATCTCGAGTCGGTGTTGGGTCGACACCTATGGCTCCTCTAGTCACACCCTCGGTTCCTGAGCCAAGCCGTGCACCTTCGTCTGCTTCACCTGTTGATAGGTTTGAGTAGATGATGTTGTTGATGCAGCAGCAGCAGCAGCACCAGCAGCAGCAGGAGTTCCTCTCTTCCATGGCTGGCATCTTTGCTCAGTCTGTGGGGGTGACTCCACCTGTTTCACCTATGCCTCCATCTAGGAGCGCTAGTGCCAGCGACACTTTCGAGCGATTCCAGTGCTTGCGACCTCCTACTTTTACGGGTTCTCATAGACCCGAGGAGGCCGAGTATTGGATAGACCACATCTCTAAGATACTGAGACCGCTGTACTGCTCTGAGGTCGAGCAGGTTGAGCTTGCCACCTTCATGTTTGAGGAGGCCAGTCTATGGTGGGACAGTGTGCTTCGCACTGTCGAGGAAGGCTTTGTTTGGTCGTGGCAGGCGTTTTAGGCGCGCTTCCAAGAGAAGTATTTCCCAGTCACGTACCGACATGAGAAGGAGAGTGAGTTCCTTCGCCTCCGCCAGGGAGGTTTGTCGGTTGCGGAGTATGAGAACCGATTTACTGAGTTGGGGTGGTATGTTCCTTTGATCCTGGGTGATCAGTAGATGAGGATGCGGCGTTTCTCTGAGGGATTGAGACCTGAGATCCTATCGAAGATTTGCTGTGTTAGCATTTCTTCGTATGCGGAGCTGGTGAGCATGTCCTTGCGAGCAGAGCAGGACGGAGATAGAGCGTCCCGCATGCGAGCACCGATGGTTCCTAGGCCGCGACCGGACTTTCAGGGTGCACCTTTCTTCGGCAAGAGGCCGCAAGTAGATTCTCCTCCTAGGCGTTCAGCGCCGCCCGCTCAGCAGATGAGAGCTGATCTTCGATGTTCCTATTGTGGGAAGGTGGGACACTTGGACCATTTTTACTTCTCCCGTATGTGAGCCGGTGGTTTTACTCCACCACAGAGGGTTAGCCGTCCAATGCCTCAGGTTATTTCTCCTCCTCCTCTTCGATCAGCGCCAGCTCATCCATCCTTCAGACCTGCAGTTCCTGGTTTCAGGCCACCTCAGCGGCCCATGGTTCCTCCGCCGAATCGTCAGCAGCAGGCTCGTGTTCATGCGCTTTTAGCTGAAGCGCCTATGTCTGACTTAGTGCCGAGGTCCTTTGAGGTGACAGCGCACATTGAAGGTATTCCCGTTTCTGTGTTAGTGGATACAGGGTCCACTACTTCTCTTATATCTTATGCGACAGTTAGGCGTTTGGGTTTGAGATCTGTTCCTATGCAAGGAGTGACGCTTACTACCGTTACGGGGATTTCCTCTGCTTTGGGCAAGCATTGTATGGATTGTTTGGTCAATCTGGGAAGTGGATCGATCCGTGTTGATTTGCTAGTCGCACCGCTTTATCACTACGATGTTATTATGGGTATGGATTGGCTCACGAGGATGCGAGCTGAGATTGATTGTGAAGCTAGATCAGTGACGATCCATGGACCTGAGGGCGAGATTGTTACTTTCCCAGTTAAGGTCAGTTATCCCCTTCGTATTGATTTTTATTCTTCTTTGTTGGAGAGTTCGGCTGAATCGGCGTTGGTTAGTACGCCAGTAGTTCAGGAGTTTGAAGATGTGTTTGAGTCGATTCCTAGATTACCTCCTCAGCGTGAGATTGATTTTGCTATCGATCTTATGCCTGGTGCGGCGCCCATTTCTTTACCCACCTATCGTATGCCTCCGAGTGAAATGGAGGAGTTGAGGAAGCAGATAGATGGTTTACTGGAATTGGGTTTTATTCGGCCCAGTGTGTCTCCTTGGGGAGCACCTGTTTTGTTTGTGAAGAAGAAGGATGGTTCCTTGCAATTGTGTATTGATTATCGCAGGTTGAATTTGGTAACTGTGAAGAATAAGTACCCTTTGCCCAGGATTGATGATCTGTTTGATCAGTTGAAGGGGGCACGGTACTTTTCGAAGGTTGATCTGCAGTCAGGGTATCATCAGTTGCGCGTCAAGGATGGGGACGTGCAGAAGACCACTTTTAGGACCAGCTTCGGTCATTATGAGTTCCTTGTAATGTCGTTCGGTCTGATGAACGCACCGGCTGTGTTCATGGATATGATGAACAGGGTGTTTCGGCCATTCCTGTTCCGATTCGTCATTGTCTTTATCGATGACATCTTGGTTTATTCGGTGAGCCGGGCAGAGCATGAGGAGCACTTAAGAGCAGTTTTGGATACTCTTAGGGAGCATCAGCTTTTCGCACAGTTCAAGAAGTGTGATTTCTGGAAAGAGGAAGTCAAGTTCCTGGGACATGTGGTGTCCAAGGAAGGAATAGCCGTTGACCTTGCCAAGGTAGCTGCAGTGCAGGACTGGAAGCAGCCTGGTTCAGTTACTGAGGTAAGGAGTTTTCTGGGTCTTGCAGGCTATTATCGACGCTTTATTCAGGACTTCTCGAAGATTGCCAGACCGTTGTCGCAGCTGACACGGAAAGATTTGAAGTTTGCTTGGAATGAGCCGGCGGAGTTAGCTTTTCAGGAGCTGAAGGACAAGTTGACGTCCCCCCCTGTGATAGTATTGTCAGAGCAAGGGGTTAAGTATATTATATATACTGACGCCTCTCGCGTTGGTCTGGGTTGTGTCCTTATGCAGAAGGACAGGGTGATTGCTTATGCTTCGCGTCAGTTGAGGAAACACGAAGAGAATTACCCTACGCACGACCTGGAATTAGCAGTTATCATCTTCGCATTAAAGCTTTGGAGACATTACCTCTATGGTGAGGAGTTCGAGCTCTTTTGTGACCACAAGAGCCTTAAGTATATTTTCACGCAGCGTGATTTGAATATGAGGCAGCGCAGGTGGATGGAAACATTGAAGGACTTCAAGTTCGATGTTTCTTACCATCCTGGCAAGGCGAACCTTGTGGCAGATGCGTTGAGTCGCAAGAAGGCTATTGAGTTTGCGGCTCCGCTGATGATAACAGAGTGGGATATGTTGGAGTTCATGCACGATTTTAAGCAGAAGCTTACGGTGGTTGAGCCGTATGAGGTTATCGCACGCATTCGTGTACAACCTCTTATCGACAAGAGGATCGTTGCAGCTTAGGTAGATGATGAGCTTTTGGTGAAGATGAGGCAGCGGGTTGGTATAGATGAGAACTCCGACTGGAGTGTTAGTTCTGATGGGGGCCTACGTTTTCGTGGCCGGTTATGTGTTCCTGACATCCCTAACTTGAGACGTGAGGTTCTCAAGTTAGCCCATAGTTCTAAACTTGCGATGCATCTAGGTAGCATGAAGATGTATCAGGATATGAAGAGGTCTTATTGGTGGGACAATATGAAGGTCCAGATTGCTGAATTTGTTTCTCGTTGTCTCACGTGCCAGCAGGTCAAGGCAGAGAATCGCCGACCTCCTGGGTTGTTGCAGCCCATGCCCATAGCTGAATGGAAGTGGGATTTCATCTCTATGGATTTTATTTCTGGGTTGCCGAGGACGAGGAAGGGATTTGACTCTATTTGGGTGATCGTTGATCGATTAACGAAGTCGGCGCATTTTTTACCGATCAGAGTCACTTACTCTGCAGACGAGTTGGCTAGGTTGTATATCAAGGAGATAATGCGTCTGCATGGAGTTCCCCTGGAGATTGTGTCTGATAGAGACACGCATTTTTCATCTATCTTCTGGACTCGTTTCCAGGAAGCAATAGGTGTGAAACTGAAGTTCAGCACCGCATTTCATCCGCAAACAGATGGGCAGACGGAGCGCGTGAATCAAGTCCTGGAGGATATGTTGCGAGCTTGTGTTTTGGATTTCAAAGATAGTTGGGATGATTGTCTTCAGTATGCAGAGTTCGCGTATAATAATAGTTTCCAGGCAAGTATCGGTATGGCTCCCTATGAGGCGTTGTATGGTCGCCCGTGCAGAGCACCACATTGTTGGGCAGAAATTGGTGAGCATAGTTTGCTTGGCCCGGAGTTGGTGCAGGTGACTTCAGAGAAGGTTGACATCATTCAACGTCGACTTTTGACAGCACAGAGTAGGCAGAAGAGTTATGCTGATACGAGGCATCGACCGCTTGAGTTTGAGGTTGGAGACCATGTTTTTCTGAAGGTCTCTCCTATGAAGGGAGTTCTACGGTTCGGTAAGAAAGGGAAGCTGACGCTGAGATTTATTGGTCCATTTCAAGTTCTGGATCGAGTGGGAGCGATAGCATACCGCCTTGCTTTGCCCACACCTCTTGCGGGCGTGCATAACATATTTCATGTTTCTATCAGTTGGGAGCAAGTGCAGTTGAGTGAGGATGCCACTTATGTACTGCGACCGATGTGTATTCTTGACAGGAAGGAGCAGGTATTGCGTAGCAAGGTTATCCCTCTTGCGAAGGTGCTATGGACGCATCATGGTGTGGAAGAGGCTACTTGGGAATCTGAAGCTGAGGTCAGGAAGACCTACCCTCTGATCCTTGAGGCTTATATGAAGGTATGAATTTCGAGGACGAAATTTTCTTTAAGGGGGGTAGATTATAACGACCTTGGAATTTTTGTGCTAATCTTTCCTTAAGTAGTTGTTTTTGGGGTAATTAGCGCTATACTCGATTGCTTGTGAAATTCGCATCAATCACTTTAAATTGTATCTGCTTGGCTCTAAACCTGTAGATTAGTTAGCGATACGTTACTCTGAAATCTGGGGTCCATCGCTAAATCCAGTTGTTTTAGGGATTTTTTGGAAGATCTGGATCGGACCTAGACCACGCGTCAAAAGTCCGATGGCGATGATCTTAGGCTGTTGCGGTCACCGAGTTGGGCTTGACCATCACCTCGAAAATCAAGTCCATCTGATGTTCTGGGTCGATTTGATTGAGTTCGGAGTGAAGAGTGTGAGAACGGTTGGAATTTAATAAGTTTTTATCGAATCTGAGTCGTGTCGCTTGCGCGACGATTTTAAGCTATCTGACCGTTGGATTCTGACCCAATTTCACCCTCTGATCAGGATAGTTGGCCCAGGCATATCCTAGTGCTTGTAGACCTGATCGAGATTCCGTGACCGTTGAATTGAGTGTGGTCCGCCACGGCTGATCTGAAGAGCCGGTCGGTATGAAAACTCAGCCTGACCTAGATCCATGGTCAATGAGCTTAAGTCCGACCTTTCGTGGTTATAGGCCCACCGGTAGTGCTTTGTTGGATCGAGAGAGGCTTACTTTGGTTATAACCTAAGTATACCTTGTCCCTAGGGTTATTTCCATCATTCTGAGGCCTATTTATAGTCCTTAAACCCTAGCTCTCTTTTCCATACGAATTTTCTCTAACCCTAGCTTGGAAAGAGAGTGGAAAAGAGAGAGAAAGTGAGAGAGATAAGTTGGTGAATCATCTTGGATTCTTCCTTGTTCTTCTTCATCTTTGAACCTTCACTTTGAATCGTTATTCTGCCGATTCTGAGTTCATTTTGGGGTAAGTTAATCTAACCCTAACCTGTGTTAGAGCTTAGATTAGTCTTGATGTTGTTGTATCTCATTTCTATCCTTGTTTTAGGGTATTCTATCGCCGTTGACGAAGACAACTCGTCTAAATTAGTTCGGTGTTTCTTTTCTGGCTTAAGGTGCAGACTTTAAGTGTATAGGTTATGGTTTTCAAGGCTTTCAATGCTAGTTAATGATTTATTCTTGTTATGAATGAGATTTCACATGCCAAATGTTGTGTTTACGTTGCTTTCCTGATATGCATGTACTATATTGAGATTTGTGTATTCTATGTGTATTTATAAAGTACCGTATACGTATAAAATATGCACTTGTGTTTGCCATGATTATTTGTCATGTATGTATGCTAGATGCATGTATGACAACTCCTTAGTAAAAGGAATTGTCTAAATGCATGTATTTCAACATACACCATGTATGTCGTTCCATGTATGCTAAGTGTTTGTAGAAATGCATGAATGATCTAAAGTGTAACTTATTACACTAATTGCGGGCGTTGAGAAGTGATTCTCAATACTCCTATTGATGCACATGATTTCCTTTAGGCAAGTTACATTCCATGTTATTTAAATTCAAGCATTTCATATGCTTACATTTATGTTAAGTTGAGATTCTTCAGATGCGTATGTACCATGATTTAAGTTGTTGTTTCATTACTATTTTACATTCCATATGAATATCTATTGTAGTGTAAGGTGTGTGGGACTATGCATTAGTCCAGGAAATCGGTAATCGACTCTATGTTCATGGTTGAGGTTGCTTTCGCCACGTAGGACGTATTAGACGAACCCGAGCCGTATTAGAGTTGTCGGCAGTGGTTTGGCCACACGGAGTGTTTGCGCACTCTATGTCGTGTAATTCAACGTGCGCTTGTGCTAGTCGAGTTCGTCAAGTAACCCGATTGTTTGATGTGTGTTCACCATGTATGGACACTACTGCTTGAATCTAGGGTACCGAACTTACCAGTGAAATCCTATTAACTATGATACTCGATCCGCTAAGACTCATGAGTCGGACATGGTGGTATGGGACACCGTGGTCAAGCTGTCGGCCTACGCTGGGGTGACAAGCCTCCCCATAGTGACCAGTGAGCAACTAAACTCGTGAGCCGATTATGGTGGTATGGGACACTATATTCATGCTATCGGCCTACATTGATTGGTGACGAGCCCTTTGTAGTGACCTCCAGCATACCTGGATACCGCAAGGAGGTGACGAGCCGAACTGTGGTAGTAAAGGCATGAAAGGCGTGCATTGATTGGTGACGAGCCCTTTGCTACGACCTCAAACATATGATCGTATGAGATGTCTAGGATTGACGACCCTAGTATGGATTACTGTTTGGATGGTGATATGAGGAAGGTATCTTAGCTTCCCAATCCGGCTGTGTGAAATGGACTAATAACAACTTGGTAATCATATCCATGCACCGCATTTGCATGTGCTTTGTAGATGTGGCGCACTTTGAGGCGATGTCATGCGTAACGTAAGATGAAGACGCTGAGGGTGTACGCGTGAGGGCACGCATCATATTGCATACATCCTTGCATTAACAAGAGTACTTAGGATTTATTTAATTGTTCTGCTTTATCATTACTGTTTGATTGAACTGATAACATGTTAACCAGTGCCTTATTGTTCCACTGAGTTGATCACTCACTCCCACGTTTCTGGGGCGGTGTTAAACACCCACCAGACTCTGTCTTAGGCTCTGATGTTGCAGATGTGGATGCGACTTCTGAGGCAGAGCGGGAGCTGGATGATGATGAGGCTGCCTTCTCTTATATGCAGTTTTCAGACGGGTTCTAGCGAGCCTCGGTCTGATGCGAGGGATCTCTAGGATAATTTTTGGGAACTTAAATGATGTAACTTGATACTTATAATTTTGTTAAATAACACTTTCATACGATCTGGCTTGTATATGTATTTCAGAGATTTACACTTGTACACATACTTTTCTATAAGTCTTCCGCTTGCTTTATTCACTTATCCCTGAATCATATCTGTGTTTTGGTTTAATTTATTCCATGTTTTATGCACTAATACAGTCAACATACATCCATCATTAAATATGTTGCATAAGTGATGTTTTGGAACTCGGGAGCTGAGTTATGCTCGACCCTCGAATTTCAGGGCGTTACAATAAGACGGTCAAGGACCGTCTCTAATGCGGACGGTCTTTGATCGTCTCAGATGACCGCATATAAGACGATCTTTGACCATCTTAAATGATTTGTGGACATTCAACATTTTAAGACAATATTAGGGATGGTCAAGAGTTGTCTAAAATTTTAGAGACGGTTTACGGCCGTCTCTAAATCGTCTTTAAACTAAGGAATTTTAGAGATGGTCCTGGACCGTCTCAAAATCTATCCTTTTTTTCCATTTTTCATGTAGTGCAAATGCCCCCTTGATCCGATGTTTGCCTGATTATCATGTAAAAGAAGGATATAAACTTATCTTGCCTGAGAATCGAGTTGCACGGACCTGCGTAACTCTTTGACTCAGGTCTCGTGCAACTCCAATCGGGTCTTGAATTGACTATAAATACTAGGCTTCCAATCATTTCTTTACTTCAAAATTTTTCTTCAGACTAGACCCTTTGTCGCGCAACTCATCACTCGCGCTACTTGTTGCTTGCGAAAGTCATCCTATCGTGTAATTACCTGCTCACGCAACTCTTCGTTCGCGCTACTCGTTCCCTGCGCAACTCTCCTGTACTTGGTGCAAATTTTCCATCTTTGAAACTCTGCCCAAAATTTTCTAACTTTCCAGACTTAGCCAACTTTCAAACTTTCCACACTTAGTCATCTTTCTGACTTTCCCATAAATGGCTCGTACAAAAAGGACTTATCATCTTATAGACCAGCCAACCGATTAGCCTTCCCACGCTAGACTTCCATTCTCTCCAACCCCATCTCAAATTCTCGAATATTCTTCTATAATCGTTGCACCTTCTTCTTCAATTCTTGGACCTACCTCTTCCCTCCTTACCCATGAAGATCAACCAAGGAAGAGAATTAAAGTGAATAAAAAACATCCCGCCTATATTAAAGAACCTGTTTTGCCCATTCTTGATTTCCCTAACAGAATCCAAGCATTATCTTAGCTAATATGCAAAGCCATTATTTCTGGAGATATAATAACACCTCCAAAACAAGGACGAGAGATTGACTGGGAGACATGGTTGAAATCAACAGCCAATCTTTGCACTAATCTCACCCGTTCACTTACTAGAGAAGATACACTGCCTCCCTATTTTTCTAAAAGGAGAAGCGGTAAGTCAGAAAACCAAGAGCTTCAAGAGAAAATCAAAGAGCACAAGAAGAAGAAATTTCCAAGCACCTGGGACATTGTAAAAGTCTAGGAGGGCATCATAAAGTTTAATAGCCCTTTTCAAAGACGTGTTGATAGTGATTCCTTTGAACATTTGTCGACATCTGTTTATTCTTCAAAGTGAGCCCACAGATCAGATGAACTAGAGTAGGATGATGTATACCCCAAACTAGTCCATGAAAGAACCAAGAATGTTAGAGGGTATCTTGATAGAGAGAAGATCGAAATAGCAAGTTGGTAACATTCATCCGATGTGATTTCTTATTCCCTGCTACAACCCCCATGAACTGTTTCCTACAACCTTTTATGAAATAGTAAGAAAACGTTTCAAAGACAAGAGCTCTTTGTTGGGAAACAAAGAATTTTGCACACATGGTTCTTGTTCTCATGTACTTACTATACTGACTAGGTTAAAGTGATTCTTGACAAGCTCTCTGTTGTACTGACAGAAATTGGCCTCTATGATTCAGAAGTAGCTTCGATGGCTACTTCTGAATATTTCTACAAGGACCCTATGATTTACAAGGGGTTCCTCAGCTACTGGTGTTCAACCACCAATTCTTTCCATTTACCTCTAGGTGAAGTTACTATTACTCTTTGAGATCTTCACAAGATGGCAAGGCTCCCTATAACAGGCTGTTTCTGGGATGAATACATCCCTACAAATGAAGATTTTTCACATTTCTCACCTTCCAAATGATAAGCATTGGTGTCTGATGCTTCAGTCGAATTATCCAAGGAAATGTCCAAATTTCCTAACATCAAGAAAATTCCCCAGTTTCTTTGGGTAGCCTACTTTTCTCAAGGACTATAGTTGTTTCTAAAAGTGCCCTAGTTTGTCGATTAGCTTTAGGGTTGAATAGGTGAGTTAGGTGAGTGCCATATGAAGATCATTTAAGCCATTGTCTTAACTGGATGTGTGCTCCAAGCTCGTCAAAGGTAAACTTAGCCTCACATCTCATGTCCCAAAACACCTAGGTATTTAGATCCTTAAAAGCCTTAGAACAACATAGGAGTTAAAAGCCTGAAAACTTATTCTCAAACAGGAAATTTTTCTAAGTTTTTTAGCTTAGTACGATGACATCGAACTTGTGTCGATGACAACAAACACTCAGTTTCAATGAAATCGAACAGGCCTTAGTAACATCGAAATGAGGCTTTTTATGTCCAGCAACCACATAGTGTTTGGACAGAATTTTTGATAGATCGAATATACTTTAATGACAATGAATATCAGTAATCGATGACATCGAAGGCTAGTCGATAAAATCTAAGGATTTAAAGCATTGGATAGCAAATCTTATTGCCAAATATTCTGACATTGTTCAAGTAATCGAACGATCTTCGATATCATCGAAATCAAATTTTAATGACATCAGGAATGGTTCGATGACATCGAATCAGGACATGACTGGTCCAGCAAGCTTGATAGGAAAATTATCTGAAAATTTTGAGAAATCGAGACTACTTTTGATGTCATCAAAATTCAAACTTTGATGATATCGAGGGAGCCTCGATGACATCGGAAAAGGACAAAAAAGTGTCCAACGAGCTTCAAGGAATATCTTTTACAAAGATCGATGAATCGACACAGAGTTCGATGACATCGAATTAGGCTCGATGACATCGTAGTTAGCCTTTAATTTGTCCAGCAAGCTCTTTTGTTTAAAATGTCAAGGAATCAAGCTGTGATTTAATGACATCGAAGTTCAAATCTCGATCACATCGAATCAGGTTTGATGACGTCGATCTTCAATCAAAAAGGTATCGGAATGTGTTTCAATTGAGTTCGTATCATCGAATCGATATTCGATGGCATCGAAAGTATACGTTCAATGACATCGAACTTAGTTAGAAACTGACAGTTTTATTTCCTTTGAGCTTTTTGTCTTTATAAGGAGAGCTTGTCCTTGGTTGTTAAATTGAGAAAGAGAAAGAGAGAGAGAGAGAGAGAGAGAGAGCTTTGAGAGAGTAATTGCATATCACCTACCCTGAGCCCTTTTTCTCATGGGAGTTCATCCTTCAATCTGCCCTCATCATTGATATTCAGCAGAGTGGATTGGTGAATAAACTTCCTCATTCAAGGATCATCCAACTATCATCTTAATGAAAATTCATTGAGTTAGGATCACTTGAATGCTTAAGTGCTTAGAATTACTTAGTCGCTGAAATGAGTAATATTCATTAGAGTAGATTCCAACATAACCTTGACCCAACTCGTCACCTTACATTGGAGCATCATCAGTGTTGCGGATCAAGGGAGCTAAAGAATCTCCGTCATCAAGGGAGATCATCTTCATCAATGTGCAAATTGGGGCTCATCTAATTATCACTATGTCATTAGAGTCCAAAGGCCCTGTTGATCATTCCTTGTGCAGGATTAGGTCACAGGTCCATCTAACCCCTTATAAGCCCTCATAAGAGGATTCCGACAGGAGAGTTCGTTTAGGTTCTTAGTGTATGACCTTTGCTCTTGTGCAAGACATAAACTCAGGTCCTTTGTGTAGGTCTTTGGCCTGTGTGGCCTAAACTAGGGTTCTTGTGTGGATCCTTAGCCTATGTGGCCTAAACTTAGATCTTTGTGTAGTTCCTTGGCCGTGTTGCCTAAAGTAGGGTCCTTATGTGGATCCTTAACCTGTGTGGTGTAAACTAGGTTCCGTGTGTGGATCCTTGGCCTGTGTGGCCTAAAACCTAGGTTCCTTATATGGATCCTTTGCTCTTATGTAGGGCATAAAACCCAGGTTCCTTGTATGGATCCTTTAAATCCTCCGTTAGTGAAATCTGGTACACTCAAGGGATGAGTGTGTTCCCCGGGATGGAGTGAAGTGCATTCACATATTCTTTTATTGTGTTTACTTTGAATGTTTACATAAAGCATGATAACATGAATATCTATAACTGATAAGAATCACATCCCACACACTTTCACATAGTTCATCCATCATTAACCAATTACTATATCTTGCTTAAATATTGAGTAATCTTGTGATTGGATCCTCTACTTGGCTTGGAAGCCACTAGAGTTAAAATGAGTATATCTTGATAGTTGCATATTGGATCAAGATTAGGTTAATAGGATTTCAAAATGGCATAAAATTTTATAAAGTCTTATTCACCCCCCTCTAGGACACTTTAATCTATTCCTACTTCTACTATAGCGGTCCTTACCACAATTTCAATTGGTATCAGAGTGGGTCTCTCTTAAGGGTTTAACCACCTAGAGAGTGATCTAACTGAAGTTGGGAATCATGGGTAAAGAAGAGGGCTCATTTATGTCCAGACCTCCAATATTTGATGGTTTAAATTATGCATATTGGAAGGCAAGGATGCATTGCTTTCTGAAATCTCTGGATCATGATGTTTGGGACATAGTTGAAACAGGATATGTGCCACCTACTAATTAGATAGTACTTGAAAGTCGCAAAACTATCTCCAAACCTAAATCCAAAGAAATGTGGATTACGTATAATAAAGAAAAACAAACGTCTAAAGCAAAAGCAATGAATGTTATTTGCTGTGCTGTCACAAGAAGTCTTCAATCAAATCAGTATGTGTAGTACATCAAAAGAAGCATGTGATTTGTTGGAAATAACCCATGAGGGAACTGGCACAGTGAAAAGATCCAAGCTGCAACTTCTAACATCACAATTTAAACATCTCATAATGGAGGAACAGGTGATATTCATGAAATTCTTTACAAAACTGAACATCATATGTAATTCCATGGGTGAATTGGGAGAGAGTTCCGGTCTCAAAATTTTATAGGAAGATTCTAAGATCCCTATTAGAATGTTGCAACTCGAAAGTTACAACTATTGAAGAGTGTAGGAACATGGATGAAATAAAAGTAGAAGAACTAGTAGGCTCGCTTCAAACATTTGAACTACACTTTAAACTCCCTCCCAAATCCAAAAATAATGCCCTTAAAACCTCAAAACAAATCACCACCAATGTGAAGGAGGAAAGTGAGAAGGAAAATGAAGATGAGGAGGTGGCCCTCTTGGCTCAAAGGTTCAAGAAATTTTTTAACAAAAACCGTGGCCAACCATATAACTACAAAGGCAAACAATTGGACAACAAGAGTCATATGGGCAAATCTCTTAAAAGATCCAAAGAGCCTCAGTGTTATAATTGTCAGAAATTTGGGCACTTGTCCACTAAATTTCCCACTAAAAAGACTAAAGGAAAGGCCATGACAGCCACATGGGATGACACTGAAGAATCAAACTCAAAATTCAGTGAATCAAAGAGTGATGGAGACTAAAAATCCTTGAATATACTTATGGCCTCCACATCCTTTGACATTCCCAAGGTAACTGAGAAAATTGATGAACCACAAGCTGAAGGGACATTTCCATCAGATGATGAGAAAGAAGAAGAAGAGGAAGAAAAAGATAATATATAGGATGCATATGATCAACTCTACTTACATAACATCAATAATCTTAAAAGACTTGCTATCAATGAAAATAGGAATAAATTGCTGCAAATGGATCTCGATAAAACCTTAGAGATCAACACACAATTAATGATTTTCAACAATACCACTCAGAAAATGATATGCTAAAAAGAATTAATTCATTTCTCAAATCATAGTCAGTGCAACTAAACACACAAATTGAATTATTGAAAGATGAAAACATGCATCTTAAGAATGAAAATCACACACTTATTTTTTATGCGAAAAAAATCTAAGAAATCTGTTGAGCTTAGCTATAAATTCTCCCAAAGTAGCAAAAAACATGAAAGAATTTTAGGAATGGGGAGAACTCAAAGAGACAAGAGAGTATTGGGATATGAAAATTGAAAACCAAATCCCACTCCCGTAGCACCAATGCTTGAGAAAAGTGTTGCCTAAGGAAGCAGTACAAGGGTCACTCATATCTGTCATTTGTGTGGAGATTTAGGCCACTGCAAGTTTGAATGCCTAACCTTTAGGAGGACTCAACACAATTATGGTTTGAACCTTACTAGTTAATATAAACCAACCAGAAGAACAATGCAAAATGTAAAGAGTCCACCAAAGTACACAGTAAGATGTAAGACACATCCATCTCCACCGAAAATGATGAAAAGAATGGAGGAACTATTGAGTCAAGTGGCTAAACTGAATCAAAAAACAAAGGAGTTAATGAAATAAGGGAATGTGATTTAGTTACCCAATGTACCCAGAAAAACCCATAGTGAAGTGAAAACAATGTCTCCTAGAAAAACTATCACTAACTATTGCTAAATGGGTAATGAAAAACAAGAGAAATTGTCTAGTAACTCATTCATATAAAGAAATAGGCAATAATGCTAAGTGGTACCTTGATAGCGGATGCTCAAGACACGTTACAGGTGACAAATTACTTCTCTCAAACTATTCAAATCTTAATGATGGGAAGGTCACCTTCAGAGATGCATGCACTGCGAAGGTAATGGGACATGGGACTATTGTTGTATTAGAAATGTTCAAAAATGAGAATGCACTTTGTGTAAAAGGGTTGACACACAACCTTCTAAGCATTTTTCAAATATGTGGCAACAAGCATGTGGTGACTTTCTCCAAACAAGAGTGCCCGATCTCGGACCTATCAGGAAAACCAGTTATGAAGGGTCTTCGCACTAGTGACCAATGCTATGTCATTAAAGGCAATGGGAAGGATGATCCATCTACCTAATATCACTTGAGCATGAATAATAAGTCCTGGTCATATCATCTAGGCCCGAACATGCATGAGAAATGATGCTCTTTTATGGTTATTATCATATATTCAAGGTTTCTATACTTCATCAATTTCGTTTTAAATATGAACATAGAAAATGTTTAGAATTTTGGTTCACACAATATTTTGTAGAAATTTTGCTGTGTATACAAGCTATAAAGGAAATACAGTATGATATGCATCTCTGAGAGTGTATCAAAGTACACAGATCAATGTCATACTTTTCACTTCGATAAGTCAATCAAAGAATCGAATGACTCGTCGATGACATCAAGAACATTTTGATGTCATAGAAGATCTCTCAGAATCAGAAGCACTGCACATTATAGAATGTCATCGAACACCTCTTCGATGACATCGATTAGAGGTTCTCAATGTCATCGAATAAGCCCGCCCAATAAGAAGTGGGTGAGGGGGAAAAAGGTTCTTTTTGTCGTTTCTTCTTCTCGGTTTAGTTTCTCCACTCCATTGACGTATTGGGCAGTCGTCTACAACTCGAAACCAAAGATCCCTAGGTATATTCCTTCTTTCCTAAAAGGTATTCATCATTTTATTTGGTTGTCCTAGGTTGATAAAAGTTTTTTTTTTTTGGGAAATACTCTTCAGTCCTTCATTGCCTTGATAGCTTTTGGGTCTTCCTGTCATCCATCATTTTGTAGTTGTGTTTGCCCAATCTAACATGTCTAAGGACAAAGGGAAAGTTCCAATAGTGAGAGAATCATCACAACCAACTAAGAAAAAGGCCTTGGCTCCACGGAAAAGAGCTAGGGCTAAGGAATCCGACCCGTTGCTCGACAATTGTTGTGTAGTGACGCCTCGTCTACGGCTCCAGTACCTCTTCCAGTCCAATGATTCCACCTTGCCACGCCACTATGTTGGGAAAATATATGGGGCGGAGTCTGGCACATGAACGTAAGGTGGATAGGGAGTGTATTCAGGCATTTGACATAAAATCTCTATTATCAAACGTCGATTGGTCTCCTGTTTTGGATTTTTGTAGGCCCTGTCATGATGAGCGAGCTTACTGTTTTCTAGCATATTGCCACTCTCTAGTTCTTGAGCTGCCTTCTATAACAATCATAGTCGGGGAAATGACTGTAAAAATTATGGCTAAGTCCGTTGCAAATCTGTTTGGTCTCACTCTTTTCCCTGTCAGCCTGTGTGACATTGATCTTGATGATCCAACGGTCCGATCCCTGGTCACCAATTTCTTATGCCATGGTAGAGACGTCCCTCAGTATCAATGGAATGCACTTAAAGCCAAATACATGAACCAAAAATACTAATTTTTGCATGGGATCTTCTCTACTAATGTTTATCCTATGGGGACAAATTGAGCTGATCTTACCTGCTTCATGGTCCTTGTTTTATATAGCATTGCGTCAGGTGTCAAATTGTGTCTACCCTCCTTAATAGTCCACCAATTGGCTATTGTTGTCCACACATCCCAAGCAACTCATCTCCCATTTCCTCATATCATTTAGGTGCTGAGCAATGGGTCGGGATTGCCCTTGAAGAATGATCCTGAGTGTCCTCTACAACATTTCAACAAGGTAAACATTCGGAAGATGGACCTCAAGTTCCATCCTCTCCCAGAAGGGTGGGACGACGAAGAGACGCAAGGTGAGACCAAAATGGGGGAAGCAGCGGCACCGACTGAGGGAGAAACACAGGGACCACGAGTAACTCTGACCACTCCTGACTACGTCCAAACACAATGACAAAAGCAGCAGTAGGATCAAGTTGGGGCAACTCTACAAGGTGTGGCATGACTTAAGGGGCTGGTTTGATCGATAGGAGGAGAGGATAAGACTCACAGTGGAGCAACTCTCAGGCCTGGAGTAGATGGTAGCTGCATTACAATGCACGGCTTAGCAAATCATTAATCTACTAACATACCAACTTGACGACATGGCTCCATCCGACTCGGCCCTAGCGTCATAGTGGTGATTTGACCATCACATACACCGATTCATCATTTATACTTAGGACACGAGTATCTTTTTGAAATGTCCTAAGTATTCATGATTGTATGTGATGGTCAACTAACTTGGATAGTTTAATAGGTTGTGTTGGTTGTCTGGCCCGTGGAGGGGCTAAAAAATGTTTAAAATGATCAGGTATTTTTTTAGGTTGGTTGTGCATAGGTCTAATACTGCCCATGGATGGGCAAAATGATTGGATTTTTTTTTTTTATTTTTTATTTGGGAGTAAATGTGCACATGGATGGGCTAGATGATTTCTTTTTGGTTTAAACACTTGGTCACTACAAAGCTTGGGAAGTTTCTATGACTACTCTTGATATATACTTCATGTTGATATTTTTGAGCCTCATGTTCAATGTCTATGGGAATGGATGCTGACTATGGAATGGTGACTACTGTTATATGCCCATGAAAGTGTTTTAATTATGTTTTGGAATGATAATTTTAGTGCTTTATATTCAAATGCATATCTATGCTTATAATGTCATCTATGGATTGTAAATTGTTTATACATTTTAAAGATATGTTTACAAGTTATGAACTAATGATTGTTTGTTCTATGGAATGAGATTTCTCTGCCATGAGTTGATTCCCACGTGGCCCTCCCATTAAATTAGTTCTCCTAGTTTCATCAATTTCAACACCAGTCATTCGATTTGCTATTGGTACATACTAACCTTAATGTCATCTATGGATTGTAAATTGTTTATACATTTTGAAGATATGTTTACAAGTTATGAACTAATGATCGTTTATTCTATGGAATGAGATTTCTCTGCCATGAGTTGATCCCCACGTGGCCCTCCTATTAAATTAGTTCTCCTTGTTTCTTCAATTTCAATACCAGTCATTCGATCTACTATTGGTACATACTAACCTTTGCCAATGACTGACAAAAAGGGGGAGAACAAATCCCACCATGAGAACAATTTTGTGTGTGCTTTATATGCTTGGTGATATAGGTGATAGGGGGAGCAGCTGCAAGGAGATCTAAGGAGTAGCTTCTTGAAGACTCAATACTGTGTGGGAACTTAATAAAGTATTTGTAAAATTGTATAAAGTTCATGTACACACAATTTAGGGTGTTATTCTAGGTATTGTTCTAGGTGTTTTATGTTTTGTCACATAATTGTCAAAGGGGGAGATTAAAAGTTCCCTAGTTTGTCAATTAGTGTAAGGGTTGAGTCGGGGAGTCAAGTGAGACACATATTGAGATCGTTCAAGCCATTGCCTCAATTGGATGCGTGATCCGAGCTCGTCAAAGGTAAACTTAGCCTCACACCCCATGTCCCAAAACACCCAGGTCTTTAAATTCTTAAAAGCCTTAGAAGAACACAGGAGTTAAAATCCTGAAAATCTAACTTGTGTCGATGACATCGAACACTCAGTTTTGATGAAATTGAATAGACCTCGATAACATTGAAATGAGGCTTTTTTATGTCCAGCAACCACATAGTATTTGGACAGAATTTTTGATAGATTGAGCATACTTCGATGACATCGAACATCAATAATCAATGACATCGAAGGCTAATCGATAAAATCTAAGGACTTAGAGCATTGACCCGCAAATCTTATTGGAAAATATTCTAACATTGTTCGAGTAATCAAACGAACTTCGATGTCATCGAAATCAAATTTCGATGACATCAAGAACTATTGGATGACATTGAATTAGGACATGATGGTCCAGCAAGCTTGATAGGAAACTCATCCGAAAAGTTTGAGAAATCGGGACTACTCTTGATGTCATCGAAATTCAAACTTTGATGACATCGAGGGAGCCTCGATGACATCAAAAAAGGACAAAGAAGTGTCTGACAAGCTTTCAAGGAATATCTTTTGAAAAGATCGATGAATTGACCAAGGGTTCGATGACATCGAACTTTGAAATTTGATGACATCGAATCAGGCTCGATGACATCATAGTAAGCCTTCAATTTGTATAACAAGCTCTTGTGTTTATAATGTCGAGGAATCGAATTGTGATTCGATGACATCGAAGTTTAAATCTCGATGACATCGAATCAGGTTCGATGACATGGATCTTCTATAAAAAAGGTCTCAGAATGTGTTTCAGTTGAGTTCGTATCATCGAACCGATATTCGATGGCATCCAAAGTATATGTTCAATGACATCGAACTCAGTTAGAAATTGACAGTTTTATTTTCATTGAGCGTTTTGCCTTTATAAGGAGAGCTTGTCCTTGGTTGCTACATTGAGAAATAGATAGTAAGCTTTGAGAGAGTAATTGCATATCACCTACCCTAAGCCCTTTTTCTCATGGGAGTTCATCCTTCAATCCACTCCCATTATTGATATTCAATAAATAGAATTGGTGAATGAACTTCCTCATTCAATGATCATCCAGCTACCATCTTAATAGTAAATCATTGAGCTAGGATCCCTTAAATGCTTAAGAGCTTGGAATTACTCAGTCACTCAAATGAGTAATATTTATTAGAGTAGATTCCAACAGAACCTTGACCAAACCCGTTACCTTACATTAAAGCATCATCAGTGTTGCAGATCAAGGGAACTGAAGAATCTCCGTCATTAAGGGAGATTGTCTTCATCAACGTGCAGAACGGGGCTCATTTAATTTTTTGTAAGTCATTAGAGTCCAGATAGCCTATCGATCATTCCTTGTGTAGGATTGGGTCACAGGTGCATCTCACCCCTTACAAGCCCTCATAGGAGGCCTCCGATGGGAGAGTACATTTAGGTTCTTAGTATAGGACCTTTGCTCTTATGTAGGGCATAAACTCAAGTCCTTTATGTAGGTCCTTGGCCTGTGTGGCCTAAACTAGGGTCTTATGTGGATCCTTGGCCTGTGTGGCCTAAACTAGGGTCTTTGTGTAGGTCCTTGTCCTGTGTCACCTAAACTAGGGTCCTTGTGTGGTTCCCTGACCTATGTGGTTTAAATTAGGTTCCGTGTGTGGATCCTTGGCTCGTGTGGCCTAAATCCTAGGTTCCTTGTGTGGATCCTCTGCTCTCTTGTAGGGCTCAAAACCCATGTTCCTAGTGTGGATCCTTTTCTCTTGTATATGGCATAAAACTTAAGTGCTTTGTGTAGGACCTTTGCTCTTGTGTAGAGCATAAATGTTTGCCTTGTGTAGGCATGTTTAGGTACCTTATGTAGGTCCTAGAGTCGACCTTTTGTAAGTTGTAAAGGTTAGAGGTGAACTTAATTTGAAACCTCTATTAGTGAAATTCGGTACACTCAAGGGATGAGTGCTTCCGCCAGGAGTGGAGTAGGCACATAGCCAAACCACTATTAACAACTATGTTTGGGACTGCTATTCGCATATTCTTTTATTGTATTTACTTTGAATGTTTACATGAAGCATGATAACATGAATATTTAGAACTGATAAGAATCACATCCCACACACTTTCACATAGTTCATTCATCATAGACCAATTAGTATATCTTGTTTAAATACTGAGTAGTCATGTGATTGGATCCTCTACTTGGCTTGGAAGTCACTGGAGTTAAAATGAGTATATCTTGATAGCTACACATTAGATCAAGATTAGGTTAATAGGATTTTAAATTGGCATTAAATTTTATAAAGTCCTATACACCCCCCTCTAGGACACTTTGACATATTCTTACTTCCACTATAGCGGTCCTTATAGCAATTTCTATTAGTATCAGAGCGAATCTCTCTTAAGGGTTTAATCATGTAAAGAGTGATCTTAACCATGTAGTGGGCCCACCTTTCATCAAATTCCTACTATCTGAATTATCTTGACCACAACCATGTTGTGCAGGGGGCGCAACCCTTCACATCTTTTGCACGGTCCAGCGCAATCAACATGGTTTGCACGAGTCTACGCAAACACTATGAATTTCTTTCTTTTCTTCATTTTCTCTACATTTTTCCAATGTATCTTCTTTTCCTTTTGATTCATTCTTAATTCTTCATTTTTATGCTTCAACAGATGTTGTCACGCCCCAAACTCGGAAACCAAGCTCATAAAATTCCCAATCATCAAAATTGGTACCGACAACCTCCATAGTACCCCATTCTCGATTCCCAGCACCCACGCTAGATTTCGATCCTGAGATCCTGCAAGAAGGATTTTTCAATGTATATTTATCTCATAAGAAGCATAATCGCAAGTTTACCCAAATCACAAAGGCAACATCATCATCACATATCCACTAACATAAATAATTGAATATAGTGTTGAAAGGAAAATAGATATATGTAATGACCCAGAAAATTTCGTGCCAAGACCCGAGTACTACCTCTATTGTCCTTAAAAGTTATTTATGGGTTAATTAGCGTTAAACTCGATTGCTTGTGAAATTAGCATCGATCATTTTAAATTTGATCTGCAGGACTCAAAACCTGTAAAATAGTTAGCACTATGTTACTCCAAAATTTGGGATTCAACGCTAAATCCAGTTGCTCTCGAAAATTTTTAAAAACATAGGATCGGACCTGGACCGCGCGTCGAAAGTCTGATAGCGATGATCTTAGACAGTTATGGTCACCATGTTAGACTTGACCATCACCTCAAAAATCAAGTCAAGATGATGTCCTGGGTCGATTTGATTGAGTCCAGAGTGAAGAGTGTGAGAACGGTGAGAAATTAAATATGATTTTATGAAATCTGAGTCGTGTAGCTTGCGCGACGATTTTAAGCAATCTGACCGATGGATTCTGACCCAATTTTACCCTCGGATCAGGGAAGATGGCCCAGGCATGTCATAATGCTTGTGGACCTGATCGAGTTTCAGTGACCGTTGAATTGAGTGTGGTTCTCCACGACTGATCTGTAAAGCCGATTGGTACGAAAACTCAGCCTGACCTAGATCCATGGTCAGTGAGCTTAAGTCCAACCGCACTTGGAAAAAGGATCACCAGAAGCACTCCGTTGGATTGAGAGAAGCCTGATTTGGTTATAACCTAAGTATACCTTGGCCCTGGGGTTATTTTCATCAATGTTAGGCCTATATAAAGACCTTAGAACCCTCACTCTCTTTTCCATACGAATTTCCTAACCCTAGCTAAGAAAGAGAGGGGAAAAGAGAGAGAAAGTGAGAGAGAAGTTGGTGAATCATCTTAAGATTCTTCCCTATTACTCTACATCCTTAAACCATCACTTTTGAATCGTTATTCTAACGATTCTAAGTTCTTTCTTGGGTAAGTTAATCTAACCCCAATCTGTTTAGAGCTTAGAATAGTCTATATGTTGATGTATCTCATTTCTATTCTTGCCTTAGGTTATCTAGTCGGCGTTGACGAAGATATATCGTCTGAATCAGTTCGGTGTGCTTTTTCTGGTTTAAGGTGCGGACTATATTCGTATAGGTTATGGTTTTCAAGGCTTTCAATGTCAGTTAATGGTTTATTCTTGTTGTGGGTGCAATTTCACATGCCAAATGCTATGTTTATTTTGCGTTCCTGATATGTATGTGTTATATTGAGATTTGTGTATTCTATGTATATGTAGGAAGTATCGTATACATATAAAATATGAACATGTGCTTGCCATGATTATTTTTCATGTACTTGTGCTAGATGTATGTGTGTCAACTCCTTGGAAAAAAGAATTGTCCAAATGCGTGTATTCCAACATACATCATGTATGTTGATCTATGTAGTCTAAGTGTTTGTAGAAATGTCTGAATGGTCTGAAGTGTAATATATTATCCTATTTGCGAGCGTTGAGAAGCGATTCTCAACTCTCTTATTGGTGTGTATGATTTCCTATATGCAAGTCACATTCTTGGTTGTGTAACTTCAAGTATTACTTATGTGTAAATCCATGTTAAGTTGATATTCTTCAAATGCTCACATACTACATGATTTGAATTGTTGTTCCATTACTGTTCTAAATTGTATCTGCATATCTGTTATAATGGAATGTGTTTAGGACTGTGAAATAGTCCAGGAAATCGGTACTTGGCCTTGAGTTCATGGCTGAGGTTGTTTTCGCCACGAAGGACGTGATTTGACGAACCCGAGTCGTATTAGAGTTGTCGGCAGTGGTTCGGCCACACGGAGTGTTTGCGCACTCTATGTTGTTCAACCCAACGTGCGCTCGTGCTAGTCGAGTTCGTCAAGTAACCCGATTGTCCGATATATGTTCACCATGTATGGACGCTATTGTTTGAATCTAGGGTACCAAACTTATCGATGAAATCCCGTTAACCGTTGTACCTTGATCTGCTAAGACTCATGAGCTGGATATGGTCGTATGCATCTTCATCTGCTCCACCTCCTGATAGGTTTGAGCAGATGATGTTGTTGATGCAGCAGTAGTAGATTCAATAGCAGTAGCACCAATAGCAGTAGCAACAGCAGTAGCCGTTTTTATCTTCCATGGTTGGCATCTTTGCTTAGTCGGTGAGGGCAACTCCACCTACTTCACCTATGCACCCATCTGGGAGCGATAGTTCGAGCGGCACATTTGAGCAATTCCAGCACTTATGACCTCCCACATTTGTGGGTTCTTATAGACCCGAGGAAGCCGAGTATTGGATTGATCGCATCTCTAAGATGCTGAGACTGCTGCACTGTTATGAGGTTAAGCAGTTCGAGCTTGCCTCCTTCATGTTTGAGAAGGAGGCTAGTTTATGGTGGGACGGTGTTCTTCGCACTGTTGAGGAAGGGTATGAGTGGTCGTGGTAGGTGTTTGAGGCACGCTTCCACGAGAAGTATTTTCTGGTTACATACCGACACGAGAAGGAGAGTGAGTTCCTTCGCCTCCATCAGGGAGGGATGTCAATGAAGGAATATGAGAACTGGTTTACTGAGCTAGGTCGCTATGCTCCTTTGATTCAGAGTGGTCAGCCGATGCGGATGCGGCATTTTTCTGAGGGATTGAGGCCTGAGATCCGAACGAAGATGTGTTGTGCTAGCATATCTTCCCATGCGGAGTTAGTGAGCATGTCCATGCGAGCTGAGCAAGACGGGGACAGGTTGTCCCATATGCGAGCACCTATGGTTCCCAGACCGCTACCTGACTTTCAGAGTGCACCATTTCTCGGCAAGAGGCCGCGGGCAGATTCTCCTCCGAGGCATTCAGAGCTGCCCGCTCATCAGGTGCGAGCTAATTTTCACTGTTCGTACTGTGGGAAGATAGGGCATTCAGATCGTACTTGCTTTTCGCGTATGCAGGATAGTGGATTTACTCCACCGCAGAGGATCAGTCTTCCGATGCCTCGGGTTATTTCAGCGCCAGCTCATCCATCCTTCAGACCTTCTATACCTAGCTTCAGGCCACCTCAACGGCCCATGGTTCCTCCACCAAATCGCCAGCAGCAGGCTCGAGTTCATGAGCTCTCAGCTGAAGCGCCTGTGGCTGACTTGGTGCCGAGATCCTTCGAGGTTACAGCTCACATTGAAGGTATTCCCGTTTCTATGTTGGTGGATATAGGGTCCACTACCTCTCTTATATCGTATGCGGCAGTTAGGCATCTGAGTTTGGGCACTGTTACTATGAAGGGAGTGACGCTCACTACCGCTATAGGGATCTCCTCTGCTATGAACAAGCGTTGTATGGATTATTTGATTGATCTAGGGAGTGGATCGATTCTTGTTGACCTTTCTGTCGCACCTCTTTACCATTACGATGTCATTATGGGTATGGATTGGCTCACGAAGATGCGGGCAGAGATTAATTATGAAACTAGATCGATGACAATCCATAGACCTGAGGGTGAGACAGTTACTTTCCCAGTTCAGGTCAGTTACCCTTTTCGTCTTGGTTATTATACTTCTCTGTTGGAGAGTATCGCTGGATCAGTGTTTGAAAGCATGCTTTAGTTCGGGAGTTTGAAGATGTGTTCGAGACGATTCCTAGATTACCCCCTCAGCGCGAGATTGATTTTACTATCGATCTTATGCCTGGTGCGGCACCCATTTCTTTGCCCACTTATCGTATGCCTCCGAGTGAAATGGAGGAATTGAGAAAGCAGATATATGGCTTGTTGAATTTGAGTTTTATTCGGCCTAGTGTATCTCCTTGGGGAGCACCTGTCTCGTTTGTTAAGAAGAAGGATGGTTCCTTACGATTATATATTGATTATCGCAGGTTGAATCAGGTGACTGTGAAGAACAAGTATCCTTTGCCCAGGGTTGATGATCTGTTTGATCAGTTGAAGGGGGCACGGTACTTTTTGAAGGTTGATCTGCAGTCATGGTATCACCAGTTGCGTGTCAAGAATGAGGACATGCAGAAGACCGCTTTCAGGACTAGTTTTGGCCACTATGAGTTCCTTATGATGTCGTTCGGTCTTACGAACACACCAGCCGTGTTCATGGATCTGATGAACAGGGTATTTCGGCCATTCTTGTTCCGATTCGTCATTGTCTTTATCGTTGACATTTTGATACATTCTACGACTCGGGAAGAACACGAGGAGCACTTGAGAACGGTTTTGGATACTCTCAGGAAGAATCATCTTTTTGCATAGTTTAAGAAATGCGATTTCTGGAAAGAGGAAGTCAAGTTCCTGGGACATGTGGTGTCCAAGGGATAGCTGTCGATCTTGCTAAGGTAGCTGCAGTTCAGGACTGGAAGCAGCCTGGTTCAGTTATAGAGGTGAGAAGCTTTCTGGGTCTAGCAAGCTATTATCGATGCTTCATATGAGACTTCTCAAAGATAGCCAGACCGTTGTCTCAGTTGACATGGAAAGATTTGAAGTTTGCTTGGAATGAGAGGGCGGAGATAGCTTTTCAAGAGCTGAAGGACAAGTTGACGTCCACCCCTGTGGTAGTATTACCAGAGTAGGGGGTTAAGTATACGATATATATTGATGCCTCTCGCATTGGTCTGGGTTGTGTTCTTATGCAGAAGGACATGGTGATTGCATATGCTTCGAGACAGTTGAGGAAACACGAAGAAAATTACCCTACACATGACCTGGAGTTGGCAGCTGTCATTTTTGCATTAAAGCTCTAGAGACATTACCTCTATGGAGAGGAGTTCGAGCTCTTTTGTGACCACAAGAGCCTTAAGTATATATTCACGCAGCGTGACTTGAATATGAGGCAACGCCGATGGATGGAAACATTAAAAGACTTTAAGTTCAATGTGTCTTACCACCCGGGTAAGGCAAACCTTGTGGCAAACACGTTGAGTCGTAAGAAGACTATAGAGTTTGCGGCTCCTCTAATGATAGCAGAGTGGGACATATTGGAGTTTGTGCCAGACTTTAAGCAGAAACTTACGGTGGAAGAGCTGTATGAGGTTATCGCACACATTCGTGTACAGCCCCTCGTTAACGAGAGGATCGTTGTAGCTCAGGCAGATGATGAGCTTTTGGCGAAGATGAGAAAGCGGGTTGGTACAGATGAGAACTCCGAGTGGAATGTTAGTTCAGATGGGGGCCTATAATTTTGTGGCTAGTTATGTGTCCCAGACATTCCTGACTTGAGACGGGAGGTTCTCGAGTCAGCCCAAATCCAGGTAGCACGAAGATGTATCAAGATATGAGAAGATCTTATTAGTGGGACAACATGAAGGTTCACATTGCTGAGTTTGTATCTCGTTGTCTCACATACCAGCAGGTCAAGGCAGAGCATCGCCGACCTCCTGGGCTGCTTCAGCCCATGCCCATAGTAGAATGGAAGTGGGACTTCATCTCTATGGATTTTATTTCAGGGCTACCGAGAACGAGGAAGGGACATGACTCTATTTGGGTGATCGTCGACCGATTGACGAAGTCGATTCATTTCTTACCGATCAGAGTCACAAACTCTGCATACGAGTTGGCTAGATTGTACATTAAGGAGATTGTACATCTGCATGGAGTTCCCTTGGAGATTGTATCTGACAGAGGCACGCGTTTCACATCTATCTTCTTGACTCGTATCTAGGAAGCGATGGGTGTGAAATTGAAGTTTAGCATCGCGTTTCATCCGCAGACAGATGGGCAGACGGAACATGTGAATCAGATTCTGAAAGACATGTTGCGAGCTTGTGTTTTGGATTTCAAGGACAGTTGGTATGATTGTCTCCCTTATGCAGAGTTCGCGTATAATAACAGTTTCCAGGAGAGTATCGGCATGGCTCCCTACGAGGCATTGTATGGTCGCCCGTGCAGAGCACCGCATTGCTAGGCAAAAGTTGGCGAGCGTAGTTTGATTGGCCCGGAGTTGGTGCAGGCAACTTCAGAGAAAGTTGACATTATTCGACGTTGACTTCTGACAGCCAAGAGCAAGCAGAAGAGTTACGCTGATACGAGGCGACGACTGCTTGAGTTTGAGGTTGGAGACCATGTACTTCTTAAGGTTTCCCCTATGAAGGGAGTTCTGCGGTTCGGTAAGAAGGGAAAGCTCACGCCGAGATTTATTGGTCCATTTCAAATTCTGGATCGAGTGGGAGCGGTAGCATACCGCCTTGCTTTGCCCACACCACTTGCGGGCGTGCATAATGTATTTCATGTCTCTATGCTGAAGAAGTATGTTTCTGATCCTTCGCATATTATCAGTTGGGAGCAGGTGCAATTGAGCGAGGATGCCACATATGTACTGCGACCGACGCGTATTCTAAACAGGAAGGAGCAGGTATTGCGTAGCAAGGTCATCCCTCTTGTGAAAGTACTATGGACACATCATAGTGAGGAAGAGGCTACTTGGGAGACTGAAGCTGAGGTCAGAAAGAGCTATCCTCAGATCCTTGAGGAATATGAGAAGGTACGAATTTCGAGGATAAAATTTTTCTTTAAGGGGGGTAGATTGTAATGACCCGGAAAATTTCGTGCCAAGACCCGAGTACTACCTCTATTGTCCGTAGAAGTTATTTATGGGTTAATTAGCGTTAAACTCGATTGCTTGTGAAATTAGCATCGATCACTTTAAATTTGATCTATAGGGCTCAAAACATGTAGAATAGTTAGCGCTATGTTACTCTGAAATCTGGGATTTAACGCTACATCCAGTTGCTCTTGGGAATTTTTAGAAACTTTGGATCGGACCTGGACCGCGCGTCGAAAGTCTGATAGCGATGATCTTAGACCGTTATGGTCACCATGTTGGACTTGACCATCACCTCAAAAATCAAGTCCAGATGATGTCCTGGGTCGATTTGATTGAGTCCGGAGTGAAGAATGTGAGAATGGTGAGAAATTAAATATGATTTTATGAAATCTGAGTCGTGTCACTTGCGCGACGATTTTAAGCAATCTGACCGTTGGATTCTGACTCAATTTCACCCTCGGATCAGGGAAGATGGCCTAGACATGTCATAATGCTTGTGGACCTGATCAAGTTTCGATGACCGTTGAATTGAGTGTGATCCACCACGGCTGATCTGTAAAGCCGATCGGTACGAAAATTCAGCCTGACCTAGATCCAAGGTCAGTGAGCTTAAGTCCGACGACACATGGAAAAAGGACCACCGGAAGCACTCTGTTGGATCGAGAGAAGTCTGATTTGGTTATAACCTGAGTATACCTTGGCCCTGGGGTTATTTTCATCAATGTTAGGCCTATAAAAAGACCTTAAAACCCTCACTCTCTTTTCCATACGAATTTTCTAACCCAAGCTAAGAAAGAGAGGGGAAAAGAGAGAGAAAGTGAGAGAGAAGTTGGTGAATCATCTTAAGATTCTTCCCTATTACTCTACATCCTTAAACCATCACTTTTGAATCGTTATTCCGACGATTCTAAGTTCCTTCTTAGGTAAGTTAATCTAACCCTAATCTGTTTAGAGCTTAGAATAGTCTATGTGTTGATGTATCTCATTTCTATTATTGCCTTAGGTTATCTAGCCGCCGTTGACGAAGACATATCGTCTGAATCAGTTCGGTGTGCTTTTTCTGGTTTAAGGTGCGGACTATATTCATATAGGTTATGGTTTTCAAGGCTTTCAATGTCAGTTAATGGTTTATTCTTGTTGTGGGTGCAATTTCATATGCCAAATGCTATGTTTATTTTGCATTCCTGATATGTATGTGTTATATTGAGATTTGTGTATTCTATGTATATGTAGGAAGTATCGTATACGTATAAAATATGAACATGTGCTTGCCATGATTATTTATCGTGTACTTGTGCTAGATGTATGTGTGTCAACACCTTGGCAAAAGGAATTGTCTAAATGTGTGTATTCCAACATACATCATGTATGTTGATCTATGTAGTCTAAGTGTTTGTAGAAATGTCTGAATGGTCTGAAGTGTAATATATTATCCTATTTGCGGGCGTTGAGAAGCGATTCTCAACTCTCCTATTGGTGTGTATGATTTCCTATATGCAAGTCACATTCTTTGTTGTTTAACTTCAAGTATTACTTATGTGTAAATCCATGTTAAGTTGATATTCTTCAAATGCTCACATACTACATGATTTGAATTGTTGTTCTATTACTGTTCTAAATTGTATCTGCATATCTGTTATAATGGAATGTGTTTGGGACTGTGAAATAGTCCAGGAAATCGATACTCGGCCTTGAGTTCATGGCTGAGGTTGCTTTCGCCACGAAGGACGTGATTTAACGAACCCGAGTCGTATTAGAGTTGTCGGCAGTGGTTTGGCCACATGGAGTGTTTGCGCACTCTATGTCGTTCAACCCAACGTGCGCTCGTGCTAGTCGAGTTCGTCAAGTAACCCGATTGTCCAATGTATGTACACCATGTATGGACGCTATTGTTTGAATCTAGGGTACCAAACTTACTGTTGAAATCCCGTTAACCATTGTACCTTGATCCGAGCCGGACATGGTGGTATATGACACCGTGGTTGAGCTGTCGGCCTACGCTGGGGTGACGAGCCTCCCTGTAGTGACCAGTGAGCAACCAAACTCGTGAGCCGATTATGGTGGTATGGGACACTATATTCGTGTTGTCGGCTTACGTTGATTGGTGACGAGCCCTTTGTAGTGACCTCGAGCATACTTTGATACTGCATTAACACAACGAGCCTTAGATTAGTAATGGAGGTATGATAGGCGTGCATTGATTGGTGACCAGCCCTTTGCAGCGACCTGAAACCATATGATCGTATGAGATTGCCTAGGACTAACGACCCTAGAATGGATCACTGTGTGGAAATTGATATGAGGAAGGTACCTTAGCTTCCCAATCCTGTTGTATGAAAAGGACTAATAACAACTTGGTAATCATGTTCATACACCGCATCTGCATGTACGTAGAAGTCGTTGGCACTGCGGGAGGATGTCATGCGTAGCATAAGATGAAGACGCAGAGGGAGTAAGGAGAGGGCATACATCATTTATACATACATCCTTGCATTAACAAGAGTAATTAGGACATGTTTGATTGTACTGCTTCATCATTACTGCTTGATTGATTTGATAACATGTTAACTTTTGTGATATTGTTCTACTGAGTTGATCACTCACTCCCACGTTCTGGGGCGGTGTTTAAACACCAACCAGACTCTGTCTTAGATGCAGATGTTGATGCGACTCCTGAGGCAGAGCAGGAGTTTGAGGATGATAAGGCCGCATTTTTCTTTTATGCAGTTTTCAGGCGGGTTCTTGTGAGCCATGTCATGATATGCAGGGATTCTGGATTTTCTTTTGGAATAGATAATGTCTTTTGATGCTTATATTTTGATAGCAACACTTGTAAGTATGACCTGGCATGTATATGTATTTCAGGGACTTGCACATGTACACATATATTTCTTTAAGTCTTCCGCTTGCGTCCTTCACTTATCCCTGAATTATGTTTGCAGTTTGGCTTAATCTATTCCATGTTTTATGTACTCTTACAGACAACATACATCCATCATTAAATATGTTGCATAAGTGATGTTTTGAAACTCGGGAGCTGAGTTATGCTTGACCCCGGAAATTTAGGGTGTTACAATATATCAAAAATCGAAGCTCCAGAAGACAGCTACATGCTCTAAGTTTAACGCTGCTACGACCTAATGCCACCTGCACGCATTTGTTTTGCATAAGCTTATAGAAACCTTAGAAGGTGGTGAAGTGTGTACACAAGGTAAATGCCAGTATGCAATATCATAGCAATGCGGAAACATACCGGTAAGACCATAAATACCATTAGCCTTATCCAAGCTATGCGATGCAAAAACATAATAAGCCAATATCATATACTGAGGAAGTAATATAGATCAGTTATGCAATGCAGTAACCTATTAAGCCAAATATCATATACTGAGGATACATTGCAATATGCAAATCCTTATGAGTCCACAAATATCGTCAACCTCATCTAGGCCATATAAATGCAGAAACATAGCAACCTAAAATGTCATATGTCGTGGATGTAGTGTAATACAAGGTGCGAATGAAATAACCAAGCTAGAGTGTGAAGTCGAGATGATAGTACGTAGTATCGCAAGCTGTGGAATTCATTACAATGGACTTCTATCCAAGCCATTCTCATACCTAAATTTGGATAGCTAAACTCAATGTGATAAACTCCTAGTCTCAGGTTGGTCGCGCACCCCAACTGAAATCCTGGCCATTGCGAAGGTACATATAACAATTAGTTGTGCACCACCCGCCCGAGTGGATAGTGAATGAATGAATGAATGAGTAAATGTTAAATATGCAACTCCTGCTCAATAAGTCCAATATCAATACTTTACATCTCTAGGATTATCACCGGGGTCTATTATACTCTACACAGATTACTACTCACTGGACGCCTAACCATGCAAGTGGAAGAGACCTCATTATCCGCCTGGCCAGTAGCCAACCAATATCTACCTAGCACGTCGATAAGGGACCCATTTACAAGCTAGTCAAACTCAGCCTAACTATGCCCCTTACCCTTGGGCGGGTAAGGCCACACTCTCTTCAACCAACCACGACACAGTGGGAGACAGGGCCTATTAGTATTCGGCATTTGGGTGCTCATGTATCCACTCGGTTTAGACGTTGGAGAGTCTCCTAGCCACACAGGTTTAGGGAGTTTCACCCAGGGACATCTATAGCGCCCTATGTAGAAAAAGATTTTCGGTGTCTCATCTGGCCATCCATGATATGCTTGTGGAGGCTACGACCCTGATATCGCTAGGGCATATAGTAGTCATATCCTAAAATGTTAGATGCATGAGTCATACCATTTAGTCATTTATCAAACCTGCATATACCACACGCTCATATGGGGCAACTCCATCTCTCAAGGAGTCCCATGATAATCCGCCTAATGGCAAGTGTTATGTAACGCCTTGGATTTCGAGGGTCGAGCAAAGCTCTACTCCCGAGATCCAGCACATCACTTATGCAACATGGATAATGATGTTCAGATTTTATCCATATTAATGAGTTAAACATGAATAGGATTATACCAAAACAACATATCATACTCCAAATATAATTAATTTAAGCAAGCAGAAGACTAAAACATATATATTTGAACAGGTGAGTGTTTCACAACCTCCAGAGTATGATTATGTAACAGGGCTAAATATATACATGTATTATTTCAAAATTAACGAAATATCAAAATGTAAAGTGTCTAACTAATCCATATGTCCCTGTAATCCCGTCAAATCAGCACAAGGTCTACATAGACACACCTAACAGTTGAACATAGGAAATTCATCCTCCTCATCTATGAAGTCCAACTCCACTACATAAACATCATCAATACCTGCATCTAAACCAGAGTCTGGTTGGTGTTTTGAAATACCGTCCCAGGGTCGGAGCGAGTGATCAACTTAGTGGTACTACAAGGCAAAGGTTAACATGTTATCAAGTTAATCGAGTAGTAATGATAAAGCAATACAACAATCATTTCCTAACTACTCTTATTAATGCAGGGATGGTATGTAGTAATGATGTATACCCTCACACAAAGCTCCCTCACAAGCGACTCCGACAACCAAGTTCATGCATGACAACCTCCCTAAAGTGCACCTTCCTCGCCAAAGCACATCCAATGAGGTGCATGGTCGTGTTAGCCGAGTACTTAATTAGGCTCATTCATACAACATGTTTGGGAAGCTAAGGTACCTCCCTTTTATATCATTGACCAAATCGAAGGATCCATATAGGGTCGTCAATCCTAGTTAACCACATACGATAGGCAAATTGTAGGGCATCACCCCTAATGAAAAGCAGTCGATAGGCAAATTCAAGAGTTTATACTCGTGGTCACTTTGGTGAGGCTCGTCACCTCAGCATGGGCTGACAGCATGAACACGGTGTCCCATACCACTATACTCAGCTCACGAGTCTGGGTTGCCCACTGGTCACTACGGGGAGGCTCGTCACCTCAGCGTAGGCTGACAGCTCGACCACGGTGTCCCATACCACCATGCCCTACTCATGAGTCTTAGCGGATCATGGTACCATGGTTGAAACGGGCTTTTACATTGGTAAGTGGTACCTTAGATTCAAGCAGTGATGTCTATACATGGTAAACACACAATAGGCCAATTGGTTTGTTTAGTAAGTTTGATTGGTACAAGCACATATAGACTTGTTCGACATAGAGCGCATGAGCACCCCTTGTGGCCTAATCACTGTCGATAATCGTCATGCAACTTAAATTCATCGAGTTACCCAATGTGGTGAGAGTACTTCAGCCACTCAAACAAGAATTGTTATCGATTGCTGGAGCTAGGTCGTAGCCCCAGTCTTACTCAGATGTAGCAATTAATTACATGGGATAACCAATTCAACATTTAAAAAACAATCCAAGTGAAAATTCTCATTTGAGAATTTCATCAAACACATCAAACATGTTACTAAACACTTCCATTTTATCTATAAATCGCATAGAGACAAATAAGATTACAAGAAGGAAACTATATGTATGAATAAAGTAATTAAGAATCCTATCTCAATACCCTTAATAAATACAAATCATCAATAATTTCTCATTCAGACAAATTATCAAACACGTAAGTTACACTTCACCAAAAATACATAGACTATATTAATTGCGACATATATTATGACAATTCCTTATACATAGAGGTCATCATGCATATGACAAACATGAATCCTAGATTATTAGTCATGGCAAGCACAAATCACGTTTACATGTTCATTAAAACATTTCAACAAACACATAAGATGCGTATTTTGTTCAACATAGTTCATACATGTAACATATATCAAAATCAGCATGTCTAAGACGATATGGTAGCAATCAAGTCAGATATAAATCATTAGCTGACATTGAAAACCATAACCTATGCGTTTATAGTCCACACCTTTTGTCGAAATTCTTGATTCGGACTTAGTACGAATTCTATGTTCCCAAAAATGGAACGACGAGTACCTATATTATGAAATAGGTTAGGTAGTTTGTCGATTACTCAAACTGGATCTTTACAACGATACTGTAACGACCTTGGAAATTTTATGCCAATCTTTCCTTAAGTAGTTTTTTTTGGGGTAATTAGCGCTATACTCGATTGCTTGTGAAATATGCATCAATCACTTTAAATTGTATCTGCACGGCTCAAAACTTATAGATTAGTTAGCGCTATGTTACTCTGAAATCTGGGATCCATCGCTATATCCAGTTGTTCTGGGAAATTTTTAGAAGTTCTGGATCGGACCTGGACCGCGCGTCCAAAGTCGGATTGCGATGATCCTAGGCTGTTGCGGTCACTATGTTGGGCTTGACCATCACCTCGAAAATCAAGTCCATGTGATGTTCTGTGTCGATTTGATTGAGTTCGGAGTGAAGAGTATGAGAACGGTTGGATATTTATTAAGCTTTTATGAAATCTGAGTCGTGTCGCTTGCGCGATGATTTTAAGCTATCTGACCGTTGGATTCTGACCCAATTTCACCCTCTGATCAGGGAAGGTGGCCCAGGCATGTCCTTGTGCTTGTGGACCTGATCGAGATTCCGTGACCGTTGAATTGAGTGTGGTCCGCCACTGCTGATCTGAAGAGCCGGTCGGTACGAAAACTCAACCTGACCTAGATCCATGGTCAGTGAGCTTAAGTCCGACCTCTCGTGGTTATAGGCCCACCGAAAGTGCTTCATTGGATCGCGAGAGTCAGGTTTTGGTTATACCCTAAGTATACCTTGACCCTAGGGTTATTTTCATCAATAATAGGCCTATTTATAGTCCTTAAACCCTACCTCTCTTTTCCATACAAATTTTCTCTAACCCTAGCTTGGAAAGAGAGTGGAAAAGAGAGAGAAAGTGAGAGAGAAGTTGGTGAATCATCTTGGATTCTTTCCTATTCTTCTACATCCTTGAACCTTCACTTTGAATCATTATTCTGACGATTCTGAGTTCATCCTTGGGTAAGTTAACCTAACCCTAATCGGTGTTAGAGCTTAGATTAGTCTTGGTGTTGTTGTATCTCATTTCCATCCTTGTTTTAGGGTATTCTATCGCCGTTGACGAAGACAACTCGTCTAAATCAGTTCGGTGTTTCTTTTCTGGCTTAAGGTGCGGACTTTAAGCGTATAGGTTATGGTTTTCAAGGCTTTCAATGCCAATTAATGATTTATTCTTGTTATGGATGAGATTTCACATGCCAAATGTTGTGTTTATGTTGCGTTCCTGATATGCATGTATTATATTGAGATTTGTGTATTTTATGTGTATGTATAAAGTACCGTATACGTATAAATTATGCACTTGTGTTTGCCATGATTATTTGTCATGTATGCATGCTAGATGTGTGTATGACAACTCCTTGGTAAAAGGAATTGTCCAAATGCTTGTTTTCCAACATATGTCATGTATGTTGTATCATGTACTCTAAATGTTTGTAGAAATGTTTGAATGAGCTAAAGTGTGACATTTCAACCTAGTATGGGCGTTGAGAAGCGATTCTCAACTCTCCCACTAGTGTGTATGATTCCTCTATGCAAGTTACATTCCTAGTTATTTAATTTCAAGCATTATTTATGCTTTCATTTATGTTAAGTTGACATTCTTCAGATGCTTGAGTACCACTTGATTTAAGTTGTTGTTCCATTACTGTTCTACATTCCATATGAATATCTGTTGTAGTGTAATGTGTGTGGGACTATGCATTAGTCCAGGAAATCGGTAATCTGCCTTATGATCGTGGCTGAGACTGCTTTCGCCACGAAGGATGTGATTAGACGAACCTGATCCGTATTAGAGTTGGCGGTAGTGGTTTGGCCACGCGGAGTGTTTGCGCACTCTATGCTGTTCAACCCAACGTGCGCACGTGCTAGTCGAGTTCGTCAAGTAACCCGATTGTCCGATGTATGTTCACCATGTATGGACGCTACTGCTTGAATCTAGGGTACCAAACTTACCAGTGAAATCTTATTAACCATGGTACCTTGATCCGCCAAGACTCATGAGCTGGACATGGTGGTATGGGATACCGTGGTCGAGCTGTCGGCCTACGTTGGGGTAATGAGCCTCCCTGTAGTGACCAGTGAGCAACTAAACTCGTGAGCCGATTATGGTGGTATGAGACACTATATTCGTGCTGTCGGCCTACATTGATTGGTGACGAGCCCTTTGTAGTGACCTCGAGCATACCTGGATACCGCAATGAGGTGACGAGCCGAACTATGGTAATAAAGGTGTGATAGGCGTGCATTGATTGGTGATGAACCCTTTGCTACGACCTGAAACCATATGATCGTATGAGATGTCTAGGACTGACGACCCTAGAATGGATCACTGTTTGGATGGTGATATGAGGAAGGTATCTTAGCTTCCCAATCCTGCTGTATGAAACAGACTAATAACAACTTGGTAATCATATCCATGCACTGCATTTACATGTGCTTTGTAGATGTGGCACACTTTGAGGTGGTGTCATGCGTAACGTAAGATGAAGACGCTGAGGGTGTACGCGTGAGGGCACACATCATTCTGCATGCATCCTTGCATTAACAAGAGTACTTAGGATTTATTTAATTGTTCTGCTTTATCATTACTGCTTGATTGAACTGATAACATGTTAACTAGTGCCTTATTATTCCACTGAGTTGATCACTCACTCCCACGTTCAGGGGCGGTGTTAAACACCCACCAGACTCTGTCTTAGGTTCTGATGTTGTAGATGTGGATGCGACTTCTGAGGCAGAGCGGGAGATAGATGATGATGAGGCTGCTTTCTCCTATATGCAGTTTTCAAACGAGTTCTAGCGAGCCTTGGTCTGATGTGCGGGATTATGGGATTATTTTTGGGATTTAAATGATGTAACTTGATACTTGAAATTTTGTTAAGTAACACTTTCATTACGACCTGGTTTGTGTATGTACTTCAGGGATTTATACTTGTACACATATTTCTATAAGTCTTCCGCTTGCTTTCTTCACTTATCCCTGAATTATATCTGTGTTTGGGCTTAATCTATTCCATGTTTTATGCACTAATACAGTCAACATACATCCATCATTAAATATGTTGCATAAGTGATGTTTTGGAACTCGGGAGCTGAGTTATGCTTGACCTCAGAATTTCAGGGCATTACAGATACTAAGGTTAGGTTTTCTTACCCAAATCGCAGTAAAAAATGATTGTGTAGCGAAGTGGGGAGGTGAATCAGTACATGGGGTAGTGGGAGAACCACTGTAGCAATCTCCAAAGTTTTCTCTTCTCTCATTCCTCATTTCTCTTCTTTTCTCTCTTCTCTCTCCTAAGGTTTGGAGAAATTCATATGGGAGAGATATGGGGTGGTTTAAGGGCTATATATAGGCTCAAAAGTGATGCAAATGGCCGCAAGGCCATGGTATACTTAATTTATATCTAAAGGGCGACTGTTTTTTATAAACAAGGCTCATAGGAAGGTCCACTACTCACATACGTCATATTATAAGTTACTTGACAATGGATCTATGTTAAGATGTGATTTCGGTGCGATTGGATAAGCAGGTCGACCGTGGAGGACCTGTGTCAGATCAACGGTCATTCTTACTCGATCGGGGCCACCAGTATATAGATATGTGCAGGGAAATTTCCTTTTCCCATGGGTAAAGTTTGGTCAGAAACTAATGGTCCAAAATCCCCAATTTCTCGAGTGAACAAATGGCCCAATTCACTTAAGTTCCACTACATTCTCTAATGATATTCGCGTTTCTCACACACTTCACTCAGGGCTCAAGTTATGTGTTTATGGACACTATCTAGGCTTGATTCCCACAGTTGTTATCAAGCCTAGTAGGACAGATATAGTCCTATAGTTTCGCGGTCAACGGACTCTTGATGTGCGGTTTAGGTCCGATACGGAGTTTCAATGTACTCCCGAGAGCAACAGGCTCTTGGGATTTCTCCTAGGTCTTAAGATGACATTGTGTCAGTGATACTCACTATTTTAGGTCTTCTCATTTTTTAAGATGGTGGTCCAAGCTAAATCCACCGATTATTTAGTTTAGTACTTAACTAAATTTCGCTGAAATTATACTACTAGATGTGGTCCTTGGGTAATTCTATATTTTTTTGATCCTTTTAGTTAGTATATTATTTTAATTATTTTTTTTATAGTTCATCATCAAGTCTACTTTATCTCCACCAAATTTCATTAAATTTTTCGTTCTGAAAAAATTCTAAAAATCTTGGAAGTAGCAGATGTCTGAACTAATAATTTTTGGACAGTGGTCACATCATCCTAGATTTAACTATATTAAATATTTTAATTTATTTTTAATTTATATTTATATGAAACTAGACTTATCAAGATTCAATCTGGCATTTGAATTGCCTAAATTGGAGTTATATTGAGAGAGATATGACTTTTTTAAGTCGGCCTGAAAATGCAGAAAATTTCAGCGAAGGTCCACTGAAATTCAATGCATCGGCTGTGCGCCGCCAACCGGGCAGTGCCGTTCGGCCGTCTAGTGATGCCACTTGGTTTTTTGAAATGAGTGTATCTTTCAAACCGGAATGAGTTATTCGATGTATAATATATGATTTTGGGGTAGGAGAAGCTAAGATATCCAGATAACCTGGATATTTTGTGAGATTACAAAAGGTTAATGGTCAAAAACTCATTTTATTTATATATTTACTATTTATAGTAAATTTTAGTTTAATTATAGTTCATCATCTTTTGAGCTTTAGGATTTGTGTCTAATATGAAAGTACTTAGAAAAAGTTGAAGAAGAATGTGGTGAAAGGTGAGATTTTTGAAGGAGATGGGTTGAAAGGGGGATTTGAGACTTTGGGATTGAGTTTTGAGAGCTTGGGAAGAGAATGAGGTGATGACTTGAGAGTGAAAAGGCTATAACGGACTAAAAATGGGGTATAAGTGAAGTAGAAATGGCCCTAGGTGAAGCCCCTGAGGCTTCTATGTGATTCATGAGAGCAAAGAGGGGTCGCTTCAATAGCTGAACCCTAGGTTAAGACTTCAGTGTTTAGATTAGCCGGATGGCTTGGCCCTAGTGTCCTTCCTTTAACGTCGCTAAGTTCGATCGCTCCCTCCTAAGTCGATAGGGTGTTATGATAGACCCATTGCCCAAGGACGTCTAACTACAAGTTGGCAAAAATCTGGGACATTACAATCTGCCCCCCTTATAAACAATTTCATCCGTGAAATTGGCTAAGGCTTCTATTCGGTTCGTATTCAATGAGCACAATTGTAGATACACTAACTTCAGTTATTGTAATTCAGCTCGTACCCATTGTTAGGTCTATTCTTTAGTGATACGATTTTTTTTAAAATATGAATTGGTTTAATACTTGAAGCCTAATTGCTTTACTTCAATGACTTCATTATTGACATTTTAAGGAAGATTCAGATCCTATTTAGTGACCTAACCTTACATATAACCGGGATCAATTTCCTTCGATCCTGGGCCAGTGGACTATTAGCCCACCCAGCATCCGTTGTGCCAACAGTGGGTAGACATGTATACCTACTTAACCCGACTAAGTTCATAACTTTTCTACCCCCCTTAAAATTGTTTCTACTCTCAGGGTCCAAGAACTTGTATATCGATCTGTAAGTCAGAACGAGTTGAAATTTGAGACCTATCTTTGATATGAAATGGGAAGTGATCTCTCAATACATTAGTCTTCTTTTCATCGATGATGTGTATTATGGCATTGGTACCTATGGTTATAGAAAGGATTTAAAAAATGATGGGTGTTGTGGTTGATTTCAGGGACGGGTGTGAGTTTGTGGCAAGATGCCTAATTCTACCAAAGGACTTTTGCCACGGTCCTGACTTACCTTCTTTAATCATGTCTAATTTAATACTATAAGATAATTTATACATTATTAATAGATAAGGAATTTGGACAAAATAGGTTAACGGGCAGACTATCTTTCTAAGTTTATATGCACAATATGTATGCCAGAGTGGTTTGTGATTCGGGGCCTAATTCCTAATTGTCTGTTGCCCATTTAAGAAATTTCTTAGGCTAAAAAAAAAAATCCTGATTGGCTATTTGTTCTTAACACTTATCAAAGGTGAAGTAATAAACTTTTGGTTGTAAGTGGTTAGGCCAAACGGAAGGAAGGTTGTGTGGTGGGTCTAAGCCGGATACATAGACCTTCTGCCTAGCTATGACAGGAAATTTATCATATCAGTTCTTAATCCTAGTTGATCCCGATCTTCTGCTTGATCAGAGCATTAAGTTCATTAGTAACTACTAGGATTGAGAATTCGATTCAAAACGTGAATACTTCGCTTATATATAGTTTCTCTACTCCGTGTTCTCAATTGTAATAAGTCATTGGGAAGGCAATTCTAAGGGGTGTATTGATTTAACTTAACGTTCAATCCGAGGGATATATAAGTTTTCTCTAGGCATGAGTAGTTTCTAATCAAAACAAGCTTCCTATGAGTTATTAAAGAAGCCTATAAGTATCAAAGGGATCCAACGAAGGAATGAGGTCTCACTCTAATCAAATCAAGCCAACTAACTAAGTCTATCTTTCAATTATCTTAGCATAATCAGTTTTTACATTCCTTAGTATAACTAGTAGCCTAGTCTTAACTTGGGAGTAGCGGTAATCCAATAGTTGTGATCCACAGTCTATGCCCATACACTAGATGATGTCATACCATTTCTAATACAAGAAATTGTTCTATCGCTTAGGATCAAAAGTTGTCTGATTGGAATTGAGTTGCCCGAACTTGAATTTAACTACGCTCGAGCACTTCACACATGGTCATACCAGCTAAGGAGGTGCTAGGGTTCACGTTATTAATTTATTGGATTTCCTATACTGTCAGATTTTTTAAAATCTAGGAGTACCAACTTTAGTTCTCAAAATTCTAAATGTCTCAACATTTGATGATCATTGTGGTTTGTATAATCCTCATTCCCAGGGTGTTATCTCAGTATTCCACTCTAATACCACCTGGGTCCCTCTGAACTTCTTGGTTTAGGTCTCGTATGTGAGCATAGAAAGCTCGTATGGTGACTTCACTTGTGTGAGTTTTTCCTTCGAATATGGGACCCCACCTAGCTTCCAAAAGGATGTCCATCATTGGATATAATTTAAATAATTTCTTGTCAACATGAGCTTCAAATACAAACTTTCGATTACGGAACTTACTGAGTTCGGTGCCCGCCGGTAGAGACCTTTCTATTGGGATTCGAGGGTCAAGGTCCCGTTTCAACCTTCGCTCGGTGCTTGCACTAGTCTCGACACTTGTCTTCTTCCTAGAATGGCTTAGACGACTGGGCCCGGCCTCATCCATGACCGCTCTATTTTTTCCCATAAGGGAAATGAGCGTTGAGATGGAGAAAATGGCGGTGACCAGCTCAAAGAGAGCCATTGAGGTGGAAAAACTTGGAGAATGAAGTGGATTGGAGGATATAGAAAGTATGAGATGTAAAGAGGGTTTTGTGCCCAAATAGGTGAGAATAAGGAAGATGGAGAGTTGTAAGAGATATTTTTGAGGGAATGGTGGTGGAGGGGTGTAAAATGTAGAAAATTTGGAAGATTTGAGTGAATGGAAGTGGGGATTTGAGAGAGAAATGGGGTTTTGGAGGGTTTAGAGGTATTTGAAGGGTTAAAAATGATGAAATAGGGGTGAAATGGGGTGAAATGAAAAAAACGGGGGCAAATGAGGGTTAAGTGGGGGGTCCCACACATGGGACGGGCCTTACATGCACGGCTAGTCGGCGGTGCACCACCACCCGCGTGGTGTTGTTGCGCTTTGCTGTGGAGGTGGGCGGTGCGCCGCTCTGCCCCCCTGGGCTATCCAGTGGTGGCTTCGCCCTGGGGTGGTGGCAACCCCCTCGCGGGGTGCCGTATGGCTACGTACAACCCCCTGGGCCCCACCAAATCTTATGCATTGGGGTTTTAGGCTCGCACGGTATGTTTTCGTAATTCATCGCGACCATATTCATGCCCTTTGGATCTGTTATAAGTTCTAAATTTGTCGACTTATGATTCTAAACCGTCGATTGATGGACTAAAAGTGACTGAGATCAATTAAGCTGATCAAGGACGCATACGGGCTACACTACAGTAGTCAATCTCGCCCGTCGGTGAAACTTTGGGATCCTATGATCGTTTCTAAATTTTATTGCCCCCTTCCTAAGTCAAGGTGCATTAGAGTGCGTCGTGTTACCTATAACCCAGGTCCAGTTTAATCCAAATCATGATCTGATACCAACTTGTAACGCCCTGAATTTCGAGGGTCGAGCAAAGCTCTACTCCCGAGACCAACACATCACTTATGCAACATGGATAATGATGTTCAGATTTCGTCCATATTAATAAGTTAAACATGAATGGGATTATACCAAAACAACATATCATACTCCAGATATAATTAATTTAAACAAGCGGAAGACTGAAACATATATATTTGGATAGGCGAGTGTTTCACAACCTCAAGACTATGACTATGTAACTGGTCTAAATATATACATGTATTATTTCAAAATTGACAAAATATCAAAATGTAAAGTGTCCAAATAATCCATATGTCCCTATAATCTTGTTGAATCAGGACGAGGTCTACGTAGACCCACCAGAGAGCTGAATATAGGAGAATTCTTCCTCCTCATCTATGAAGTCCAACTCCGCTGTATAGACATCATCAATACCTCCACCTAAACTAGATTCTAGTTGGTATTTTGAAACACCCTCCCAGGGTGGGAGTGAGTGATCAACTCAGTGGTACTATAAGGTAAATGTTAATATATTATCAAGTCAATCAAGAAGTAATGATAAAGCAATACAATAATCATATCCTAACTATTCTTATTAATACAGGGATGGTATGCAGTAATGATGTATGCCCCCACACAAAGCTTCATCACAAGCGACTCTGACAACCAAGTTCGCGCATGATAACCTCCCTAAAGTGCACCTTCCTTGCCAAAGCACATCCAATGCGGTGCATGGTTATGTTAGCCGAGTACCTAATTAGGCTCATTCATACAACATGTTTGGGAAGCTAAGGTAGCTCCCTTTATATCATTGACCCAAATAAAGGTCCATCTAAGGTCGTCAATCCTAGTTAACCACATACGATAGGCAAATTGTAGGGCATCACCCCTAATTGAAAAGCAGTCGATAGGTAAATTCAAGAGTTTATACTCATGGTCACTACGGGGAAGCTCATCACCTCAGCATACGCCAACAGCTCGAACACAGTGTCCCATACCACCATGCCTGGCTCACGAGTCTGGGTTGTTCACTAGTCACAATGGGAAGGCTCGTCACCCCAGCGTAGGCGGACAGCTCGACCACGGTGTCCCATACCACTATGCCCGGCTCATGAGTCTTAGCGAATCATGGTACCATGGTTGAAACGGGCTTTTACATTGGTAAGTGGTATCTTAGATTTAAGCAGTGATGTCCATACATGGTAAACACACAATAGGCCAATCAGTTTATTTGGTAAGTTTGATTGGTATAAGCACATGTAGACTTGATCGACATGGAGCAATGAGCACCCCTTGTGACCTAATCACTGTCAACAATCGTCGTTCGAATCAGTTTTGTCAGGTTATCCAATGTGGCGAGACTTATTTAGCCACCCAAACAGGAATTGTTACCGATTTCCTGGGCTAGGTCGTAGCCCCAATCTTACTCAGATGCAGCAACTAAGTACATGGGGTAACCAATTCAGCATTGAACAAGCAATCCAAGTGAAAATTCTCATTTAAGCATTTCATCAAACACATCGAACATGTTACCAAACACTTGCATTTTATCCATAAATCATATAGAGACAAATAAGATTACATGAAGGAAACCATACATATGAATAAAGTAATTGAGAATCCTATCTCAATACCCATGATAAATACAAATCATCAACAATTTCTCATTCAGACAATTTATCAAACACATAAGTTACACTTCACCAAAAATAAATAAACTAGATTAGTTACAACATATATTATGGCAATTCCTTACACATAGAGGTCATCATGCATATGAAAACATGAATCCTAGATTAATAGTCATGGCAAGCACAAATCACATTTACATGTTCATTCAAATATTTAAACACATAGGATGCGGATTAGTTCATACATGTAACACATATCGAAATCGGGGTGTTTAAAACGATATGGTAGCAATCATGTTAGACATAAATTAGTAGCTGACATTGAAAACATTGAAAATCATAACCTAAACATTTATAGTCCGCACCTTTTGTCGAAATTCTCGATTCAGACTTCGTTCGAATTCTATGTTCCCGAAAACGGAACAATGGGTACCTAAATCATAAAATAGGTTAGCTAGTTTGTCGATTACTCAATTTGGATCTTTACAATGATACTATGGTTAAGTTTTCTTACGTAAATCGCAGTCGAAAACGAGTGAGTAGCGAAGTGGGAAGGTGAAACAATGCGTGGGGTAGTGGGAAAGAACCACTGCAGCAATCTCCAAAGATTTCTCTTCTCTCCTTCCTCTTTTTCTTTCTTGTCTCTCTTCTCTCTCCTAAGGTTTGGAGAAATTCGTATGGGAGAGATATGGGGTGGTTTAAGGGCTATATATATGCCTAGAAGTGATGTAAATGGCCGCAGGGCCATGGTATACTTAATTTATATCCAAAGGGTGACAGTTTTTGACAAACAGGGCTCATTAGAAGGCCCACTACTCACATACGTCATAGTGTAAGTTCCCTGATAATAGATCTATGCCAGGATGAGATTTCGGTGCGATCGAATAAGCAGGTCGATCGTAGAGGACCTGTGTTAGATCAACGGTCGTTCGTACTTGATCGGGGCCACCGGCATATGGATATGTGCAGAAAAATTTCCTTTTCCCATAGGTGAAGTTTGGTCAGAAACTAACCGTCTGAAATCCCCAATTTCTCGCGTGAGCGAATGACCCAATTCACTTAAGTTCCACTATATTTTCTAAAGATATTCTTGTTTCTTACACACTTCACTTAGGGCTCAAGTTGTGCATTTCTAGGCACTATCTGAGCTCAATTCCCATGAAGGTTATCAAGCCCAGTAGGACAGACATAATCTTATAGTTTCGCGGTCATCGCACTCTTGACGTGCAGTCTAGGTCCGATACGAAGTTTCAATGTACTCCCGAGAGCAACAGGCTCTTGGGATTTCTCCTAGGTTTTAAGATGACATTATGTCATTGATACTCACAATTTTAGGTTTTCTCATTTGTGAAGATGGTGATCCAAGCTAAATCCACTGATTATTTAGTTTAGTACTTAACTAAATTTTGCCTAAATTATACTACATGATGTGGTCCTCGGGTAGTTCTATATTTTTTTGGCACTTTTAGTTAGTATATTATTTTAATTTTTCTTTATAGTTCATCATCAAGTCTACTTTATCTCCACCAAATTTAATTAAATTTCATGTTCTAGAAAATTTCTAAAAATTCTGGAAGTAGCAGCTATCTAAATTAATAATTTCAGGATAGTTGTCACATCATCATAGATTAAACTATATTAAAAATTTTACTTTATTTTTCATTTATTTTTATATAAAACTATACTTATCAAGATTCAATCTGGCTTTTGAATCTCCTGAATTAGAATTATATTGAGGGAGATATGACTTTTTGAAGTTGACCTGAAAACGCAGAAAACTTTAGCGATGGTCCACCAAAATTCGATGCACCAACGCCGACCAAGTGGTGCCGCCATGGCTGTTTGGTGGTCCTCGTGGTGGTTCTGCCACTTGATTTTTGAAGCGACTTTATCTTGCAATATAGAATGAGTTATTAGACATAAAATGTGATTATGTGGTAGGAGAAGCTAAGCTATCCAAATAACCTGGTTATTTTGTGAGATTCCAAAAGGTTAATGGTCAAAAACTTATTTTATTTATATATTTACTATTTATAATAAATTTTAGTTTAATTTTAGTTTTTCATCCTTTGAGCTTTAGGATTTGTGTCTAATGTAAAAGTACTTAGAAAAAACTTAAAGAATAAGGTGGTGAAAGGTGAGATTTTTGAAGAGGATGGGTTGAAAGGGGAATTTGAGACTTTGGGATTGAGTTTTGAGAGCATGGGAAGAGAATGGGGTGATGACTTGAGAGTGAGAAGGATATAACGAACTAGAAATGTTGTATAACTGAAGTAGAAATGGCCTAGGTGAAGCCCCTAAGGCTTCTATGTGATTCATGAGAGCAAAGAGGGGTCGCTTCTATAGTTGAACCCTAGGCTAAGGCTTCAGTGTTTAGATTAGCTGGATGGCTTGGTCCTAGGGTCCTTTAACGTCACTAAGTTCGATTGCTCCCTCTTAAGTCAATAAGGTGTTATGGTAAATCCATTGCCCAAGGACGTTTAACTCCAAGTTGGCAAAAATCCGGGATGTTACATGTTATGATCAATCACTCTTCATATCAACCATGCAGATGATGCGTATGGGCATGTGTCATGATGTTATACCATCACGTACTCATAATCGGTATCGATAATCGGCCTAACAAAGGGCCTAAGAGAAGGTCATAATGTGGACACTTAACCATCATTGCTCATCAATGTAGACATTTAACCAACATTGCTCCTAAGGAGTGACCCACATAAAGCCTAAAATATTGTGGGGCCCATGGCCTCAAACAAGGGGCTAATGTACTTTTCAATGGGCTTAAACATACAAGCCTTGTATACATCACATCGGGCCTTATCATATGGGCCAATATACATCACATCGGGCCTCATCATATGGACCAATATACATCACATTGGGCCTCATCATATGGGCCTCATATACATCATATCGGCCTCGTCATATTGGCCAATATACATCACATCCGGCCTCACTCATGGGCCACATACACATCACGGGCCTCATCATATGGGTCACATATACATCATATTGGGCCACGTCCCATGGGCCTCGAATACATCACAATGGGCCACAACCCATGGGCCTTACACATCACAATGGGCCTCATCTCATGGGCCTAATACACATCACAACGAGCCTCAAATATGGGCCGTATATACATCACAATGGGCCACATCTTAGGGCCTCATATACATCACAATGGGCCATAACAAATGGGCTGCAAATGCATCATATTGGGCCTCAACATATGGGCCCATATATATCACATCGGGCCTCATCAAATGGGCCCCAACAGCATCATATTGGGCCTCACCAAATAGGCCACAAATACATCACCTGGGCCTTATATACATCAAGTGGGCCCTATACACATAGCAGGTGGGCCCTGTAGATGAACAACGTGGATATACATGCATCAAGGAGGGTTCCCATGGATGCACGGCGTGGTTGAAGCACACCTAACAGGTGTGGTCCATGGATGGACGATGTATATACAACACATTCATCAAAGTGGGGTCCATAGCTGGACTGATGGTACTGCTAAAGCACATACAAGATGGTAGACCCACTGTCTAGATGAACGGTGAGGATAAAGCACATACATCGTAAGGTGGGTCACACCGTCTACATGGTTGGACAGTGTGACGGCCCATACATCTAGCAGGCCCCACCTCTGATGGCCAACATGGATAAAACACATACATCATGTGGGCTCCACAGTCGTGGACGGTGTGGGCATGACACATACATCATGGTGTCCATCTCCAAAGACTAGATGGACGTGGACTGGAACATATACATCCAGGTGGTCTTATGGACGGACGGTATGGATAAAATGCATACCACTAGGGTGGGTACCACCATCCCATGTGCGGATGGTGTGGACAACACATAAATCATGGTGGGGTTTCCACAGAACATGCTAACACAATATAGTGGCTATTTAGCTGGTGTGAGGTACCCTAGCGAATCCGATCCCCGCCATCCAAGGATCGGACGGTGCAAATACAACACATGTTATTAAGGTGGGTCCCGCGTGGATATGGCCCACCCATTTTAGATCAGCTGACATTTGTGTTTTCCTCTCAACCAGCCCTATCTAGACGAACAAGTAGCTGGCCTGTTTGCTGGACAGGAAGTAAAGGTGGGCCCCATGTGTGGACGGTGGAGATCAAACCCATACATCACAGTGGGGTCCATGAATGTAGGCCGCTCGGATAGGATAAAGCTGATATTTGTGATTTCCTTCATCCAGGCCCACCCCAAAATAAGCAAAAAGGTGGGCCCCGGATGGATAGCGGTGTGGTCCATGTGGTCGACGGCATGGATAAAAAAAACATCATGGTGGGCCACAAGATGGGAAGGAGAGATAGAGAGAGAGAGAGCATGATGATGGAGAGCTCTGCCACTATGAACCCTCCTGGGATTACAATACATACATTAAGATGTGTCTCAAATGGGATCCATACCATCAATCGGTAGGCCCCACTTGGTTCATCAAAAAATTACAATCTAACCCTACAAAACACCCACCGATTATGCTCCTCGGCTCCTTGGACTCCTAAACTCCTTGGCTTTCCCTTTGATAGAAGTTGATGAAGGTTGAAGGGTGGAGATGGGAGATCAGGGGATATGAAGTGGGCCACACCTAGCTTCTCCTCTTGGAAAGCTTGGACGTCAACCCTTATTGCTTGGAAAGAATGGTGAAGAGAATGAGGGACAGAGAGAGGAGATGTAAGGAGAGAGGGATGGGTGATGGATGGAGTGATGGGTGATGGGTGGTATGGGTTGTTTAAGAGAGTAACATGAGAGGCATGGGTTGTGTTGACTTTTGGGTGAGAGAGGGTTGGGTGTTGTACTTGATTGATTGATGGGATTGATTTGATAGATTGTAGAAATTCTCATCTCAGGATTACAATGCACGATGTTTTCTCAAAATAAATGCGGGCCCATAACTCCTGACTTGGATATCACATCGGTGTATGAGACATGACGTTGGAACCACGGCGACGGTGCGGTCGTTAGGGTACAACTCTCAGGTCGAGCTGACTCAGATCTATGGGATATGACTTAGGGTCACGTGTAAATGTCGACTAGGATACGGGCCTTACAAATGCCCTCTTGATCCTTTTGTTTATCCCTCTTTGGATAAAGATCAACTTTACCCTCTTCTATCTGTTGTCTAATATTTGTTTGTGCAGCCCCGCACAAAGGCTAATTGGGTCTCATATATGGGTCCGATTTTCTATAAGTATTAGAGCCGACCTTCATTCTTCATTTCCTTTTTTCTTGCTGAAGTTCTACTCGCCTGAATAATTTCTGCGCAACTGCATACCCTTACGCGCTCATTTCATGCAACGAATATTCATTTGCACGTAGTCTTCATACTTAACATGATACCGCGTAATGAAACTCAGTTTGCACTGGTTCGCGCAAACGATCCTTTGCCTAAAAAAGTTTCTATACTTTGAAAATTCCTTAAAAAACTGTGTTCTTTAAGAAAACCCTTTCACTATAATACCCATCTTCTTCTTTTTTACCATGGTCCGCACCAAAAGAACATTCTGTCTTGTAGAATCGTCTATTGCACAACCTTCTCATTTAGAATTACCACACCCTTCATCTTCTCATGCACCTGAACCTTCTCCATCTCCACCCTCAGAACAACCACAAAGGAAGTGTATCGAAAGCACTAGCAAGCGCCCTGCCTAGATAAAAGAACCTGTTCTTCCCACATTCAACTTAACTGACCAGATTAATACACTACATTCTCTGATTCAGAGAGCCATCTCAATGAGTGATATTGAAAGGCCTCCCAAACACGGCTACGAATTTGATTGGGCAGAATAGTTGAAGTCGACGACTCATCTTCAGACTATCAGTCAAAAACCACAAGCAAGAGAAGATACCCCACCTCCGTCCAGATCGAATAAGCCTCGTCTGTCACGCCCCAAACTTGGAAACTAGGCTCACATATTCCCGATCTCCAAATTCGGTGCTGACAGCCTCCATAGTACCCCATTCTCGCCTCCCAGCACCCATATACTGGATTCTGATCCTAGATTCCTATAAGGAAGATTTTCAACACAATTCTTTTTTTTTTTTGCCAAGAAGCATAACCATAAGCATAACCCACAAACAAAAACATCACCACATATCCACTATAATAAAAAACTTTAGAGTACAATCCATAAAGGGAAAATATAAGATAGATATCAAAACTCCAGAAGGTCAGCCACATGCTCCAGCTCCTGCTCGGCTATGTCCTAGCGTCACCTACACGCAACGGTTGTGCATGAGCTTATAGAAAGCTTAGAGGGTGGTGTAAGTGTTTGCACAATACATGTGCCAAGTATACGATATTAGAGTAATGCGGAAGTACTGGCAAGTCCATGAATGCTATCAAATATACCAATGCTATGTGATGTAAGGCCTACATGGCTAAATGTCATTTGCAAGATGCAACGCAAGCACACCAGTCCTCAGCTGGATCTATATTTTAGTATAGTTTGCCTCTGGAACATCATGTATCAGTATAGTTCATCTTTGAGAAATCCAAATATTAGTACAGTTCCTCTTTGGACAATCACTAGGGTCTAGTACACTCTACGCCAGCTTGCTGCACCATTTAAGCACACAACTAGGCATGTGGAAAAGACCTCACTATCCACCTGCCAATGTCAGCTCGGCTTGTCGATAGCGGACCCATTCCTCAAGTTGGTCAAACTTAACCTAACATTACCCTCTCCCCTCAAGCAGGTAAGGCCACACCCCCTTCCAACTGACCACGACACAGTGGGAGATGCAGCCTTCCTTTATTAGGCACTACGGCACTCATGTATCCACTCGGTCTCGATGTTGGAGCATCCTCCTGGTACCATAAGAGTTTAGGGACTTTCATCCAGGGACATCTATGGCACCCCATGTCTATAACCAAAACATTTCCGGTGTCCAATCCTTCCATCCATAATATGCTTGTGCAGGCTATGGCCCTGATGTCGTTAGGGTGTATAGTAATCATGTCACACAAATGCGAGATGCATGCATCACACTATCCAGTCATGCAATAATCTTACGCGTACCACACGCTCTTGTAGAGCAACTCCGTCTCTCGGGGAGTCCTAAAAATAACCAGCCCAATGGAACATGTTATGATCAATCACTCCTCATAACAAAATACAAATGGTGTGTATGGGCATGTATTATGATGTTCTACTAGGCATATCCAACGGTGATGTTGTACTCTCCTATAATTAATCGATGGCTTAAATACCATACTTATATCAAGGATGAGCCTAAGTACAAAGAGTGGGTTTCCTCACCCTCTTCATCACGTGGTAATTGGTCTTCCTATCTCTTAGACAAATCTACAAGACATGGTGGAAGCACTATCAATAATGGGGGCCCAATAGTTTGGGTTAGCCCACTAGAGAGGATGAGAATGGGCCTAACAATGGGCCTATGAAGGTTACAACGTGGACATTTAACCAGCATTGCCTCCTAAAGTGTGGCCCACTATAAAAATTATCTCACAATGGGGCCCAGGACCCTTGAACTAGCAAAAAAATGAATGAAAAGCATACATATTATTCAATTGTTATGGCGGGCCTCTTGGGTCAGCTCATGTAACGCCCTGAAAATTGAGGGTCGAGCAGATGCTCAACTCCCGAGTTCCAACGCATCACTTATGCAATATAGATAATGATGATTAAATATTATCCATATTTGTGCATTAAACATGAGTGGGATTATACCAAATCAACATATCATACTCCAGAGGCGATTAAATTAAGAAGGCCGAAGACTATGATAGATATATAAAGTGTGTAAGCGGATATAAACCCCAGAATATGATCATGTCACTAGGTTGAAAAATTACATGTATAGTTCCAAAATATACAAAATGATAAAGTGTAATGTCATCTAATCCATATCCCTGTAGCCCCGGTGATGCAACTCTAGGTCTATATAAACCCTCCAGAGAGTTGTAGGTAGGAGAACTCCTCCTCGTTGTCGCAGAAAGCCGGCTCTAACTCATAAGCCTCGCCATCATCTGAACCTATAACATAGTTTGGTTAGTGTTTCAAAACACTGTCCTAGAGTGGGAGTGAGTGATCAACTCAGTGGAGCTATAAGGAAAAGGTTAACATGTTATCAATTCAATTAAACAGTAATGATAAAGCAGTACGACAAGCATTCCTAAGTACTCTAGCTAATGCAAGGATGACATTTATTAATGATGCATGCCCTTACCTGTACTCCCTCTGCGACATCATTTCACCATTGCGCATGCTAAACTCCCACTGTGCTCAACACCCACGCCAAAGGCACATGCAATGCGGTGCATGGTCATGTTAGCCAAGTTCTTAATTAGACCTATTCATATAGTAGATTCAGGAAACTAAGTACCTCCCTTTATATCATTTACCTAAACGATGATCCATCTAGGGTCGTCAATCCTTGTTAATCACATACGATAGGCAAGTTCGCGAGTTTACACTATAGGTTGTTACGGGAGGCTTGTCACCTCAACGTAGGCTTAATTCACACTCGATTTTACTACGAGGGGCTCGTCACCTAATTATAGGCCTATTTTATACTTGAAGTCACTATGAGAAAGGCTCGTCACCTTAACGTAGGCCGACAGCTCGAATACAGTGTCTCATACCACCGTATTTGGCTCATGAGTTTAGTTTCCTCACTGGACACTACGGAGAGGCTCATCACTCCAGTGTAGGCCGACAACTCGACCACGGTGTCCTATACCACCATGCCTAGATCGTGAGTCTTAGCGGATCATGGTACCAAGGTTAAAAGGATTTTTCAACGGTAATTGGTACCTTAGATTGAAACAGTAGCGTCCAAATATGGTAAACATACATTAGGCCAATCGGGTTACTTGACAAGCTTGAATGGTACGAGCGTACGTTGTATTAATTGACATGGAGCACACACGCACTCCTTGTGGCCTAATCACTATCGATAATCACCGTACGACTCGGATTCATCGAACGTATCCGACGTGACGAAACTAGTTCGACCACTGATCATAAACTATTACCGATTGCCTAAACTACGTATTAGTCTCAATCGTACTCAAACATGATAGGCATTCATATGTGATAGTCCAAGAAGCATGTGACAACTAATTTAAACATAAATCTCATATGAGCCTTTCAACAAACACATAGTGCACATGTTATTATACATAAGCATTTCATCCATAAATCACATAATAGTAAGAGAGGTTACATAAAGGAAACTGTATCTATAGATAAGGTAATTGAGAATCCTATCTCAACACTCTTATTAAATACATTTCAACAAACATTTTCTCATTTAGGCATTTTATCAAACACTTAAATTACACATATCAACATACATGTAATAAATTAGTTATAACGCATATTATAGCAAATCCTTTCACAATGGAGTTGCCACACGTACAACAATCATGTATTTGTAAATAACAATCATGGCAAGCACAAATCATAATTCCATATTCATACAAACATTTCAACAAACACATGGAATGCATTAATTTCAACATAGCTGATATATATATATATGTAATACATGGAAAACATCGCATCTAAGCATATATGATAGCAATTAAGTCAGTCATAAATCATTAACTGACATTGAAAGCCTTGAAAACCATAACCTAAATGTTTATATTTCACACCTTCCATCGTTAGACTCGTATCAAACTCAGTTCGAACACTATGCCTTTGTTTACGGCACAACGACTACCTAAATCATGAAATAAGTTAGCTATTTCACCGATCTACCTATCTAATACCTAAAGTAGATTAGGGTTAGGATTCCTTACCCAAAAGTGGAGTCAAAATCAATGATATAGCGACACAGAAGAGGTGATTCAGCACGTTGAGTGGTGAGAATGAATCCCAACAACTATCTCTCACTCTCTGTCTCTCTTCTCCTCACTCTTTCCTTCTATTTTCTCTCTTCTCTCTCCTAGGGTTAAGAAATTCGTATGGAATGAGAGAGGGGTGGGTTAAGGCCTTTATATAGGCGTAGAACTATGTCAATGGGCCCATGGCCATGGTATACTTAAGTTATAGCCAAAAGTTGTCTGTTTCGGGCCAACGGAGCTCATCTGGAGGTCCATTTCCTACATACAGTCTGGATAAAGTTCCTTGGCAATGGATCTATGCCAGGTTAAAGTTTCGATCCGATCGGGTCTGTAGATCGACCGTGGAGGACCAGTTTCAGTTCAACGGCCATCGTCAATCGATCAGGGCCACAAGTACACTGACATGTGTAGGAAATTTTCCCTAATCCAAGGGTGTAGTTCGGTCAGAATCTAATGGTCTGAAACTTTAAATTTGGCCTGCAAGCGAATGGCCCAATTCACTTTAGTTTGAGTCTATTTCTAAAGATATTCGCATTTTTCACACACTTCGCTTTGGGCTCAAGTTGTGCATTTTTGGATACTATTTCGACTCGATTCCCGAGATGGTTGTCAAGCCTATTAAGGCAGTCATAACCATATAGTTTTACGGTAAACAGACTTTCGCGTGACACGCGGTCCAGGTCCGATATGTAGTTTCAGGTTGCTCCCGGGAGCAGCTAGGTTTTGAGATTATCCTTTGTTTTTAGATAATCTAGAGTTACCGATTCTACTGGTTTTGGGTCTTGCAGTTCGTATAAAAAGCGATTCAAACTAATTCACTAAATAATTCAGTTTAGTACTTAATTAATTTTTATCTAATTTATACATAATTAGGTCCTTAGTGATTTCTGCCTGAGGTGATACTCGGGTCTTTGTATGGATTTTTTCGATACGTTACAATCTACCCCACTTAAAGAAAAATTTCATCCTTGAAATTAGTACATTTTCGTACTCCTCGAGAATTTCAGGGTAGTTATTGTGGACCTCGGCTTCTATTTCCTAGGTAGCCACTTCCTCAGCATGGTGCGTCCATAGTACCTTCACAGGCGGAATAACCTTGCTACGTAATACCTGCTCTTTCCTGTCTAGGATACGCGTCGGTCGCAGTACATAAGTGGCATCTTCACTCAACTGTACCTGCTCCCATTTGATAATGTGGGACAGATCAGGAATGTATTTCTTCAACATGGATACATGAAATACGTTGTGCACACCTGCGAGTGAGGTGGGCAAAGCAAGGCGGTACGCTACCACACCTACTCGATCTAGAATCTAGAATGGACCGATAAATTGTGGTGTGAGCTTCCCCTTCTTGTAAAACTGAAGGACTCCCTTCATTAGGGAAACCTTAAGAAACACATGGTCCCCAATCTCAAGCTCTAACGGTCACCGCCTCGTATTGGCGTAACTCTTTTATCTGCTCTCTGCTCCTAGGAGTCGATGCCTGATAATGTCGATCTTCTCTGAGGTCACCTGCACTAACTCTGGGCCAATCAAACTCTTCTCACCAACATCTGCCTAGCAATGCGGTGCTCCACACGGACGCCCATATAATGCTTCGTAGGGAGTCATGCTAATGCTCCCCTGAAAGCTATTGTTATAAGCGAACTCAGCATAGGGAAGACAGTCATCCCAACTTTCCTTGAAATCAAGCACACAAGCTCACAGCATATCTTCCAACACCTGATTCACCCGTTCTGTCTGCACATCCATCTGTGGGTGGAACGTGGTACTGAACTTCAGTTTCACACCCACTGCTTCCTGGATACGAGTCCAGAAAATAGATGTGAATCGCGTGTCCTAATCCGACATGATCTCCATAGGAACTCCATGCAGATGTACTATCTCCTTGATGTACAGCTTGGCCAACTTGTCTGCCAAGTTTGAGACTCTAATCGGGAGGAAATGAGTTGATTTCGTCAATTGGTCCACGATCACCCAGATGAAGTCTTGCCCTTTCCTTGTCTTTGGTAACCCTGAGATGAAGTCCATAGAAATGAAATCCCATTTCCATTCTTCTATGGACATGGGCTAAAGCAATTCAGGAGGTCGGTGGTGTTCGGCCTTGACTTGCTGGCACGTGAGATAACGGGATACAAAATCAGATACATGGGTTTTCATGTTATCCCAGAAGTATGAACACTTCATATCTCGATACATCTTCGTACTACCAGGATGCATCACCATCTTCGAATTATGGGCAGCTTCAAGAACCTCCCTTCTCAAGTCATGAAGGTTTGAGATGCATAGGTGGCCACGATAACGTAAACCTCCATCCGTACCAACTACCCATTCTGAGGCTTCACTGTCACTAGCTCGCTTCCTCAACTCTACCAACCCTTCATCTTCCTTCTTAGCCACAATGATCTGCTCATCAATAAGTGGTTGTACATGAATATGTGCGACGCTCTCGAACGGCTCCTTTACCGTAAGTTTCTGCTCCAAGTCTCGCACAAATTCTACCATGTTCCACTCATCTATCATTAGTGGAGCCACGAATGCTATCGTCTTCTTGTAGCTCAATGCATCTACCATAAGATTAGCCTTGCCAGGATGGTATGAGACCTCTAACTTGAAGTCTTTTAAGGTTTCCATCCATCATCGCTGCCTCATATTCAGGTCCCTCTGCGTAAATATGTACCTGAGGCTCTTGTAGTTGCAAAAGAGCTCGAACTCCTCTCCATAGAGGTAATGTCTCTAGAGCTTCAATGTAAAGATGGCGGCCACAAAGATGACGGCCACTAACTCCAGGTCGTGTGTAGGTTAGTTTTCCTTATGTTTCCTCAACTGTCGCGACGTATAGGTAATAACCCTGTCATCCTGCATTAGAACACAACCCAAACCAACACGAGACGTGTCGGTGTATATTGTATATTTGACCCCTTATTCTGGCAATACTAACATGGGTACGGATGTCAACTTGTCCTTCAGTTCTTGAAAGGCTGCTTCTACCTTCTCATTCTAGGCAAATTTAAGGTCCTTCCGAGTGAGCTAAGACAATGGCATAGCTATCTTGGAAAAGTCCCTAATGAATCGACATTAGTAGACAGCAAGTCCCAGAAAACTCCTCACTTCCGTAACTGAACCGAACTGCTCCCAGTCCTAAACTGCAGTCACCTTAGTAAGGTCCACATCTATTCCTTCCTTGGACACCACATGTCCCAGGAACTTGGCCTCTTCTTTCCAGAAGTCGCACTTCTGTACTGGGCAAACAACTGGTTCTTTCTGAGAGTATTAAAGACTGCTCGCAGGTGCTCCTTGTGATCCTCCCAACTATTGGAGTATATCGGGTTGTCATCTATAAATATGATGATGAATCAGTAAAGATACAGTCGAAACACCTGGTTCATCAAATCCATGAACACGTTCGGTGCATTCGTGAGCCCAAATGACATTACAAGGAACTCGTAGTGCCCAATGCTAGTTCTAAACGCTGTCTTCTGCACGTCCTCATCCCTGAGGCACAACTGGTGATACTCTTATCCTGCATACAGCATAGGATAGCCATAAAGGTGCAAGACACCTTGAATTTCTGTTTCATGAAGGCCTGACCCTCTTCAAGCTTGGCCCGGGTCTCACTAACCTCTTGTCGCAGAGCCACTTGGCCCTCCTCGATCTGACCCAAGCGGGCTTCTATAGCAGTCCGATCACGGTGGGGGTCATGCGTAGCAGGTGGAGAGCCCCCATTAGAGTCTTGGACCTCATCTTTTTCCTCTTCATGCTCTTCCTCTTCCTCTTCCTTGCTTTCTTCCTCTATCTCATCTCCGTCTTCTTTATCACTCTCTTCCTCTTCACTTCCCATATCAGCCTCACTCTAATTGATTCAAGCTTAACATTGTCGTGGCCCAATATTCATGTTGTTAAGAGTAGTGTCATTAATGAAATGGATCGGCGCAAGCCTTTATGAGCCAAGTTTGTAGCCGAATTCACGAGCAAGCTTGCATATAAGTCGGCCAAATGGGAGTGAAATGTCTTTCCTGGGATAGCGTGCAGTCTGAACTATTTGTAGTAGTATATACGTAGGCAGTCATAGCTTGTCTCCTTGCCCAACTCAGTATAAAAAGTCCACTATCAAACCCGTGCATTTGGAGCGATTGCTCCATCTAGGATACACATTGTGCGTGAATATGTGGTGGAGTAGGTGGATGTCGTGAGTCATCTTGGTCACTAGGAGGAAGTTGCCTCAACTCCAGTGGACCAGTCGGCCACAAAGAAATCGTGTACGTCGATCTCTTTCACACACACTCCTGAGACTCTTCTCACTAGCATGAACCTCCCCATGCAGCATCCCCATGATTCGAGCTATCAAGTCGACATTGACAATGGCTTCCCGCCTTCCCACGGGGATAGAGAACAGTAGAGGCTCTAGCAGTGGCTCTGATATATGGGCGTAGAAGGCTCGGACAGTGCTCTCATTTGCACGAGACTTGCCCTCAAATATGGGACCCCACCCGGCATCTAGCAGGAGATCCATCACCGGATAAAGCCCAAATAGTTTCTCGTCCACGTGTGCATCAAAGAGGACCCTACGACCTTGAAACCTTCCATCTGCTATATCCACTAGTACAGCTCTTTTGAGAGGAAGTTAGGGATCGAGATCCCGCTTCGTCCTTAGCTCCCAATCGACGCTTGTGCTAGCCTTGATATCTTTCTACCTCCTTGTACGGGTAGGGCGGCTAGGCCCAGCTTCATCCCTGGGAGCCCTCCTCTTTCCCATGAGGAAAAGAGTGTAGAGAGGGAGAAGATCGTGACCACAAGCTTTAAAGGGCCATGAAGTCAAGGGAGCTTGAAAGATTGAATGGGTTGGTAGATTTGGAGGTGTGTGAGACATAAATATGGCTTGGTGTGCTCAAATGAGAGGGATTGAGGGAGGTAGGTGGTTGTAGGAGATGCGTTTGAAAGGATGGTGGAGATGGGTGCAAGAAAAAGGAGGAAAATGAGATTGGAGGGGGAATTTGAGAGAGAAAAATAAGGTTTTTCAAGGTTTGGAAAGCTTGGAGGGGTGTAAAAGGGAGAAATGAAGCAAATGGGGGGTTATAAGGGCCCCCACATGATTTCGTGTGCTCCACATGCATGTACAATGGCCGGCCCGACCGGCCCGCTGTGGCCCGATAAGCCCAGTCGAACCAGACCACAAGGCCTCGCCCTAGCTGTGATGTCATTGCGGCCCACTGGACCTAGGGCGATGGCATCCCCCCCGCCTCGGGGTGCCGAAAATGTGCAGGACTCACCTCGGGTCCCACTATTTTATGTGGTTTAGGCCTCCAAGTTCGTTTGGTGCAATTACGGGTTCCATCTCGTGTATATTCACGCTGTTTGGGTTATTTGAGTGTGAAATACACCGAATCATCACCTCAACCCATCGATGGATGGTCTGGAAAAGAATTGGGATCATCTTGCATGATCACAGATGCCTACGGTCCTATTTTAATGGTTAATTTTCAGCCCTCGGCGAAACTTGAAATCCTACAACTGTTTCTACGTTTCATCACCCCCTCCTAAGTCAAAGTACGTCAGTGTGCATAGTGTTACCTTAACCCAGGTCCAGTTTAATTCAAATCATGCTCTGATACTAACTTGTAACGCCCTGAGAATCGAGGGTCGACCAGATGCTCAACTTTTGAGTTCCAACACATCACTTATGCAACATAGATAATGATGATTAAATGTTGTCCATATTTGTGCATTAAACACGAGTGAGATTATACCAAATCAACATATCATACTCCAGAGGTGATTAAATTAAGCAAGCGAAAGACTGTGATAGATATATAAAGTGTGTAAGTGGATATAAACCCTGGAGTATGATCATGTCACCAGGCTAAATAATTACATGTATAGTTCCAAAATATACAAAATGATAAAGTGTAATGTCATCTAATCTATATCTCTGTAGCCCCGGTGATGCAACTCCAAGTCTACATATACCTATTAGAGAGTTGTAGGTAGGAGAACTCCTCGTCATCACAGAAGGCCAGCTCCAACTTATAAGCCTTGCCATCATCTAAAACTACAGTAGACTCTGGTTAGTATTTTAAAACATCATCCTAGAGTGGGAGTGAGTGAACAACTCAGTGGAGCTATAAGGCAAAGGTTAACATGCTATCAATTCAGAAAGCAGTACAACAAGCATTCGTAAGTACTCTGGTTAATGTAAGGATGATATATATTAACGATGCATGCCCTCGCCTGCACTCCCTCTATGACATCATCTCACAGTTGCGCATACTAAACTCCCACTGTGCTCAACACCCACGCCAAAGGCACATGCATTGCGGTGCTTGGTCGTATTGGCCAAGTTCTTAATTAGAGTTATTCATATAACAAATTCGGGAACCTAAGGTACCTCCCTTTATATCATTTACCCAAACAATAATCCATCTAGGGTCGTCAATCCTTGTTAATCACATACAATATGCAAGTTCGCGAGTTTACACTATAGGTTGCTACGGGAGGCTCGTCACCTCATCGTAGGCTTAATTCACACTCAAGGTCACTACGAGGGGATCGTCACCTGATCATAGGCATATTTTATAATCGAGGTCACTACGGGAAAGGCTCGTCATCTTAGTGTGGGCCGACAGCTCGAATACAGTGTCCCGTACCACTGTATTCGGCTCACGAGTTTGGTTTGCTCACTGGACACTACGGGGAGGCTCGTCACCCCAACATAAATTGACAGCTCGACCATGGTGTCCCATACCACCATGCCCGGCTCATGAGTCTTAGTGGATCGTGGTACCAAGGTTAAACGGATTTTTCAATTTTAAGTGGTACCTAGATTCAAACAGTAACGTCCATACATGGTGAACATACATTAGGCCAATTGTGTTACTTGACAAGCTCGACTGGTACGAGCGTACATTGAATTAATCAATATGGAGCGCGCATACATTCCTTGTGGCCTAACCACTATCGATAATCACCATATGACTTGGATTCATCGAACATATCTGTTGTGGCGAAACTAGTTCGGCCATTGATCGTAAACTATTATCGATTTTCTGGACTACGTATTAGTCCCAATCGTACTCAAACATGATAGGCATTCATATGTGATAGTCTAAGCAACATGTGACAACCAATTTAAACATAAATCTCATTTGATCCTTTCAACAAACATATAGTGCACATGTTATTATACATAGGCATTTCTTCCATAAATCACATAATAGTAAGAGAGGTTACATAAAGGAAACTATAGCTATAGATAAGGTAATTGAGAATCCTATCTCAACACCCTCATTAAATACATTTCAACAAACATTTTCTTATTCAAGCATTTTATCAAACACTCAGACTACATATATTAACATACATGTAATAAATTAGTTATAACGTATATTATAGCAAATCCTTTCATAAGGGAGTTGCCACACATACAACAATCATGTATTTACAAACAACAATCATAGCAAGCACAAATCATAATTCCATATTCATACAAATATTTCAACAAACACATGGAATGCATTAATTTCAACATAGTTCATATACATATGTAATACATGGAAAACACGCATCTAAGCATTGTGATAACAATCAAGTCAGTCATAAATCATTAACTAACACTGAAAGCCTTGAAAACTATAACTTAAACATTTATAGTCTGCACCTTCCATCGGTAAACTTGTATCGAACTCAGTTCGAACACTATGCCTTTGTCTACGGCATAACGACTACCTAAATCATGAAATAGGTTAGCTATTTCACCGATCTACCTATCTGGATACCTAAAGCAGATTAGGGTTAGGATTCCTTACTCAAAAGTGAAGTCAAAATCACTAGTATAGTGACACAAAAGACGTGATTCAGCATGTGGAGTGGTGGGAATGAATCCCAGCAACTATCTCTCACTCACTCTCTCTCTCTCTCTCTCTCTCTCTCTCTCTCTCTTCTCCTCACTCTTTCCTTGTTTTCTCTCTCTTCTCTCTCCTAGGGTCAGGAAATTCGTATGGAACGAGAGAGGGTTGGGTTAAGGACCTTATATAGGCCCAGAGCTAATGTCAATGGCCCCAAGGCCATGGTATACTTAGGTTATAGCTAAAAGTTATCTGTTTCAGGCCAACAGAGCTCATCTAGAGGTCCATTTCCTGCATACGGTCCGGAGAAAGTTCCCTGGCAATGGATCTATCCTAGGTTAAAGTTTTAGTCCAATCAGGTCTATAGATCGACCGCGGAGGACCAGTTTCAGTTCAAAAGCCATCGTCACTCGATCAGGGCCACAAGTACACTGACATGTGTAGGGAATTTTTCCTGATCCAAGGGTGTAGTTGGGTCAGAATTTGGCGGTCTAAAACCTTAAATATGGTCTGCAAGCGAATGACCAAATTCACTTAAGTTTGATTCTATTTTCTAAAGATATTTGCGTTTCTCACACACTTTACTCCGGGCTCAAGTTGTGCATTTCTGGATACTATTTGGACTCGATTCCCGAGATGGTTGTTAAGCCCAGTAAGGCAGTCATAACTGTATAATTTCATGGTAATCGTACTTTCGACATGTAGGCCAGGTCCGATACGCAGTTTCAGGATGCTCCCGGGAGCAGCTGGGTTTTGAGATTGATCCTAGGTTTTTAGGTAATGTAGAGTTAGCGATTTTACTGGTTTTGGGTCTTACAATTAATTTTAATACTCAATTAATTTTCATCTAATTTCTACGTAATTCAGTCCTTAGTGATTTCTTCCTAAGGTGATACTCGAGTCTTTGTATGAATTTTTCCAAGATGTTACAACCCATAAACCTCATTCATCATGGTGGGCCTCTTGGGACAACCCATGTAATCAAGAAAATAGATGGGTATCATATACAACACATACATCATAACAGACCCTCATGGGGCAGTCTATGACCCAAAAAAATAGATGGGCAGGGTACATACAACACATACATTATAATGGGCCTTATAAGTCAGCTCATGTGCTCAAGAAAATGGGTGGACAGCACATATATCACATATAACAAGGTTGGATCCAATGGCTGGGCGTCCAGCCCATCTAGGCCTACTGGACATCTAAAAATATGGACAGTCTAGTCCTCATGTACATAATGTGGGCCTTACATAGTAATGAGGCCCACGACCCTGAAAATTGGCCTAACAGTGTGTATGAAACATATATATCAAGGTGGGTTCATGCACACATAAATGAATAGCATGGTTATAACATATACAGCAGGTGGGCCTTGCACATGCAGCAGGTGGGACCTGCACGTGCTAGATGGGCCCCACTAGATGAACAACATGGATATACAACGCATACATCTTGGGGGGCTGCCTGCCCTAGATGGCATGGATAAAATACATCAGGGTGGGCTGCTGCCCTAGACAGCGTGGATCAAATACATCATGGTGGGTCCCACCGTCCTAAACAACTGGACGGTGTGGATAGTACACATACATTACAGTGGATCCCACCATCCCAAACAACTAGACTATAACACCCCGTACTTTCGCGTACTCAGGTATTACCATGACATTGTAGCTTATTAAACCATTCTCATCCTCTAGTCAAAATCTAATTGTAGGAATGATCTTCGTCTAGAGATCGAGCTATCCAACCCTTGATTTTAAGATAAATAATCACACCATCATGAAACCCACGTTTTAGCCCAAATCTAGCCCTTAAGATTAAACTACACTCCTAGATCGAGTCCTTAATGACCGATTTTCCAATCCATCACTAGATCAGTAAATTAATAGTTAAACCACAAATTTAACAATTCTTAAAGACCTAAGAACCTACATGAGTTAGATATGGATCAATCTAATTGAAAGATTGCCCATAACCGACAATAAACATCATAAAACATCCTAAACAGAGTAGATTAAACCGTTCATCTTTCAAGTCGGGAATCAGATTATCAAACCCACCATGCATCCGGGTCCAACTTAAGTGACCATCACTTAATCACCACACATAGACCACCAAACACCAAAGTCGACTGTTAAATCCCATCTAAGCAGACCCTGGAACTCTATTAACTACTAATGATTAACTTAAATACAATTTGGCCATCAGAATGGCAAGAATACAACTAAATAACCAAAAATCTAAATTTATGGCCCATTCAGAGATCAGGATGCTCTGGCTATCAAACCAACCATTGAAGTGTAATTTCACTGACTTTGGAAACCTATAGAACCACTAAGATCAGGATTAAAAGCCATCCGACTGCCAGATTTCCTAGAATTGACATTAATAATGAATTTCATGAAGTTTGACCCACTTGACCTTTTGAGAATGCAAATTGCTAATCAAAAGTGATTAGTGGACCTCCCAAAAATAAATGAACAGTACTGATCGACCTAGATCAGGACGTGGGACCCACATTCGATCCATGCGTGTGCACAGATAATGTGCACACGCGGTGCATAAAGCCTTAGCATCGGGTCAAACAAGTGTTGATCCATCCGTTCGACGATGCAAATGACCATCTATGTGAATGCATTAGCTAAATCCAAACCGTTCATCTAATAGGTAGGGTCCCACCGACCCTAACCATGCTGATATTTACGATTGAAAATCACCGGTGCCACCTTTATAACAACCAATCAAGCAGTGCATGAGGAAAATGTTGACGGGGAGGATAAATCCCCGTTCGCTGCTTCTCTATTAAATCTGACCATTAGAAACCGTCGAGCGAAATCCACACATGCAAGAAGAGCCTCGTTAGCCCTACTATTTCCAAAAGTACACCCCATCCTGACAAATTACGGAAAGAATCTTTCCTTATTAAGAAAAGATGAATCTCGTTCGATCTCGACGTTCTGGATGCTGGATTAGCTCGATAGAAGCTTCTAGACGCCAACAATCAGACCAGATTTGTCTTTCCTCAATAAGGAAAGATTCTTTCTGCAATCTGTCGGGTAGGGGCGTATTTTTGGAAACAGTAGGGCCAATGACGCTCTTCTTGCGTGCGTGGATTCCACTCGACGGTTTCTAACGGTTAAATTTGCTAGAGAAGCAACGAACGTGGATTTATCCTCTCTGTCAGCGTCTTCCTCATGCACTGCTTGATTGGTCGTTGGTAGAGGTGGCACCGGTGATTTTCAATCATAAATATCAACATGGTTAGGGTCGGTGGGACCCTACCTATCAGATGGATGAATTGGATTTAGCTAATGCATTCACATGGACGGTCGTTTGCATCATTGAACGGACAGTTTGTTTGAAACAGTGTCGGGTGGGAATGAATTCAAAATTTTTTGGAGTTTTTGGTTTCCATCGAGTCAACACTTGTTTGACCCGATGCCAAGGCATTGTGCACGACGTGTGCACATTATCTATGTACACACACGGATCGAATGTGGGTCCCACATCCTAATCTAGTCCGATCAGTACCGTTCATTCATTTTTGGGAGGTCCACTAATCACTTTTGATTAGTAATTTGCATTCTCAAAAGGTCGGGTGGGTCAAACTTCATGAAATTCGTTATTAATGTCAATTCTAGGAAATCTGGCGGTCGGATGGCTTTTAATCCTGATCTTAGTGGTTCTACAGGTTTCCAAAGTCAGAGAAATTACACTTCAATGGTTGGTTTGATAGAAAGAGCATCTTGATCTCTGAATGGGCCATAAATCTAGATTTTTGGTTATTTAGTTGTATTCTTGCCATTCTAATGGCCAGATTGTATTCAAGTTAATCATTAGCAGTTAATAGAGTTCTAGGGTCTGCCTAGATGGGATTTAACAGTCTACTTTGGAGTTTAGTGGGCTATGTGTGGTGATTAAGTGACGGTCCCTTAAGTTGGACCGGGATGCATGGTGTGTTTGATAATCTGATTCCTGACTTGAAAGATTAATGGTTTAATCTACTCTATTTAGGATGATCCATGATGTTTGTTGTCGGTTCTAAGCAATCTTTTAGTTAGATTGATCCATATCTGACTCATGTTGGTTCTAAGGTCTTTAAGAATGACTAAATTTGTGGTTTAACTATTAATTTACTGATCTAGTGATGGATTGGAAAATTGGTTGTTAAGGACTCGATCTAGAAGTGTAGGTTAATTTTAAGTGCTAGATTCAGACTAAAACGTGGGTTTCGTGATGGTGTGATGATTTATCTTAAAATCAAGGGTTGGATAGCTCAATCTCTAGACGAAGATCATTCCGACAGTTAGATTTTGACTAGAGTGCATGTGAATGGTTTAATAAGCTACAATGTCATGGTGATACCCGAGTATGCGAAAGTATGGGGTGTTACAACCTACCCCCCTTAAAGAAAATCTCATCCTCGAGAATTGGTAATATGCATCCTAACGATTAACATGATAGATAGTAAAATCACATTAACTTCTCTACATTCCAATTATGTTACCACATTATAGATTTAAACAAACTATATTTAGATTTCCCAATGCAACTCTTATATATATACTCTAGTGGAGTAATGTATATAAGTTCTAGAGAATTTGAGATCTATCTACCGAAAGTAGGGATTTATTTAAATACCTAATGACATTACAATTTCCTATAATATCTATTAGTTTTACAAGTTCATTTAGGTGACGACTACCAATAATATGATAGTTTCCCCATTTTTTAATTATAATTCAATTTTCTATTTTCATGTTCAAGCTAACGCAAACAGATGGTTGTAATAGGTTTGAGCCTGATATATCAATCCTCTGTTTGCGCAAACAATGGAATTGTTAGTATCAGCATCCAATCCTAGTAAATCTCAATCTTCTGCTTGATCAAGGCATTGAGATCATTGAGGTTTTCTAGAATTAAAATTTGGATCAAACCGCATATACTTTACTTAAAATATGATCCCATCAGTTTGTGTCCTAATTATCCTAGACACTTTGGAATATCATGAAATTTTCTATTTTCATCGTAAGAGTGTTCAGAATCTGGGTAAAATAGTCTTAAATGACCAGCTCATTTTTACTACGCATTATGATGACCTAATGTACGACTTAAAATTTCAAGATTCAAGTTTCTACATAGAAGTTTACATTTGAACTTTGTTAAACTTATCTAAATTCTCAAGTCTAGCCCCTAGTATGCGCTTTTTTTTTTTTTTTTTGAAAATTTTCATATCCTAGATTTCAAAATCTCATTTCATGGGAGCCAAATCTAAAGGATGCTCTTGTATAATATTAATTCATCATAATGGGCATCATTCTCCAATGGTATCTTAGTTTTAGTTTCTAAGATTCAACTAACTAAATCTAGAAATTCAAAGGAACCTAAAATTTTTGCATTTCTATGTTCAAAATTTCCCTAATTCTAAGGGAGTTCTAAATAAATTCAAATAGCTTTTCTAACAATTTTCTAAGGGAACCTACTACTTGGTTTATGAATTCAGACAACTAGTAGTTCCAAATGGGAATCTAGATTTAATTTCTACGTTCAAACAACTAAACTTGAATTTTCCTACGGGGCCTAAAGTTTAATCTCTATGTTTATTCAACCAAACGGGTTTCCAAAATAAAAATATTGAATTTCTATGTTCAAACAACTAAATTTGAACTTTCCTACGGGGCCTAAAATTTTGCACCTCTATGTTCACAATTTAGTTGTTTAATTCAATCTTTCTTGTGACGTCTGTTAGAGTTATTAGATGATCCATCATACATGTATTCTACCCAAATGCATATGCATATCTACAAACCGAGGATCATAACATTCAATTGGCAGGCTTTAGATCGATGTCTTAAAGGATAGTGGAAAATCAAAGTTTAATTGCATACATCAAAATAGGTAAGAGAAACATCTTTGGTACTCTAGTGGCGAATGATACATAGGTACTCAGAAATTTTAAACACGTCATGTGCAATCTAAGACATCCACAATGACCCTTACTTTAGATAGAATATGAAATAATAATTATACTGAAATGAATCATCACTAATTAGTTAAAACCAAGTGAATGATCCTCATGAAATGAAATTGATAGCTCGCACTTAATAATTACAGTTTCATAAATCAGAGATTACAATCATTTGATTAATGATATTCTTAGTTTATTATACTTAAGAAAGATGTTATAACTGAATTCAAATTGTGTGGGTACATGGAATCACTGTACCTACTCGAATTGAAAGTCAAGTTTTATAGGGTGGCTATCAGACTAGTAATGCTATTATGGATAGAAATATTGGATAGTTTAGAGCGGAGTGCAGTTGAAATAAGGATGTTAACAAGAGTGAGTGTATACCTATGAAACCTAATGTGATTATGGGATCTAGTACTAGGGACCTAAATTTGGGCCTTTATGTCCTTAATATTACTTAAGTCTAGGGGAAATTTTACCTATGTTTAACTTTCTAGTTCAAGTGTATATCTATGAAACTCTAAACTTAAAATGTTGAAAGTTTGCACAAACTCTTTCCCAAAGGCAAGGTTTGTCTCAACTCTCTCTCTGATATCATCTTGTAACACCTTGGCTCTCATAACCCGAGGATAGTTGCTTCTCATTAAGAACTCGAGTATTACGTTATAGAATGGACCACCATACATCCAATTAATAGTAAATTTCAAAGCATGAAGTAAAGGAATCACTACATAAGCTAGGGATATCAAGAGTAACAAAAGGAAGTTTAATACATGTAAATGGGAGCAAAATGAAATCCCATAACAGGGGAAATAATTTTACAACTCAAATAAAACACATATTCTGAAATATGAAAGCAAGTAACTCCTAAAATATCAGTTGAGCTCCAACGGCTTAACCGCATCGGCATAGAGGCCCTCCTTGCCGAACACCTACTTAGACGTTCCTGGAATACCGTCATAGGGGTCTCCACCTGTTCATCAACCCTGCATTTATTTGTTGTAACCGCATTATTGGGTGAGTGAAAACTCAGTGGGAATTTCCCACAAGGATTCATGCATACCATATCATTCCAAAATAGTTTAAACCATACATAATCAATCATATTGAGAGTAATATGAATTTAAATGTAAATGGATGGATGTATGAATGTATGCTCAAGTCACAGATCTGGGGATGCACATCCAGCTGTCAAAATAAAGGGGTCGTCCAAAGAGAATTAGCCACCTGAAAAAATACACAAAGGTACGCCCAAGGAGAACCAGCCACCACGAAAAGACCATAGATATATAGATCGCCCAAGGAGAATTAGTCACACAGAAAAGTACATAAAAGTATGCCCAAGGAAGATAGAAAGAAGAAAATATTAGGGAAGAAGAATGAAATGAAAAGAAGAAAGAAGAGAGAAACAGAGGAACAAAAAAGAAAGGAAGAAGGAAGAATGAAGGAGAAGGGTGTAAGACCTATATTCTAGTCTGTACTATTTCGTCGACTCCCGCGATCCTTCCCATTGAATTTCGGCAACTTGCGACTAATAATCGATGTTTGTGCACGATCCTAAGTCATATCCTATAGATTTGAGTCGACTCAATCTAAGACTTGTACTATTGCGACCGCATCTTCACCGCAGTTCCAACGCCACATCTTGCATATCGATCCGATACCCAGGCCAGGAGATGTGGGCTCGCGTTCAGTTCAAGGAAAACACCGCATGTTTGCAATCCTAAGAGAATCTTTACAACTCATCCCATCAATCAATCAATCAATCAATCACCTCATGTCAAGTACAAGAGCACCCCATGCTTTCTTTCTCCACAAGTCAAGCAATCTACCCCAAAAGTTAACAAATCTCTCACCTCACCTATCACTCACCTCACATCCATCACTCACATCACCCATCACCCACCTCACATCCATCACATCCATCACCTCTCCCTTACAACCATCCTTCTCTCTCTCTTCCTTAACACAATTTCTAAATCTCAAGCAAAAGTGGTGGACGTCCAAGCATCCCAAGTGAGAGAAAAGTGTGTTTTGTGTGGCCAACTTCCCACCCCAAAATCCTTCATCCTAGCCATTCCTTTCTCACCATTTTCCAACAAAGCGAAGCACAAGGAGATCGGCGTTCCATCGGACTAAGAAGATTAAATGGTGGGTGCTTCTATAGGCATAGATTTCATTCTTTTAATGATGGGCTAAGTGAGGCCTACCGATCAATGGTATGGATCTCACTTTGGACCCTAAATGTGGCCGATGGCCCACCTTAATTCTCATGATCATTCCATGATGGGGCCATTCTCCATGGACCACATCATGATGTTTATTTTTCTTGCATGGATAAGGTCATCTAGACCTTGAATTTTGGTGGAGAAAGGATCTCCACCGTTGACTTTGATCGGTGGACCCATATGTAATAGGACCCACTTGATGTATGTTGTAAATCATGGAAGAGAGAGCACATAGTGCCGGGGTCCCTCCATCACTCGATCTCTCTCTTTCTCTCTCTCTCTCTCTCCTTCCTTTATTTTGTGGCCCATTTAATGATTGTATGTGGTGTTCAAACCATCCATCAAACAGACCCCATGGTCGTCCAAACCATGTGGGCCGTACCTTAGGGTGATGGGAAAACATAAATATCAGATTGATCTAAATCAAGTGGGCCATGTCTATGTGGGACCCACCTTGATTCACATTGTCTATGGAGTGTGAACGGACCGTGGGATGTGCTAACAGTCTCTAGATGTTGGACATGAAAAAAAAAACATATCAGCTTGATTCAAAATTTTGGGTGGGCTGCTATGCAGGCCACACCTTGATATATGAATTCAATCCACGCTGTCCATCCTATTTCCCAACTCATTTTAGACATTGAGCTGAAAAATGAAGCCAATCCGATTTTCTGGCGAGCCATAGCATAGCAAACAATGTTTTCTACCATTGAAATCCACCTGATATTTCTACATGCCAAAATACCTCGTATATTGGGCTTAATGGGTCTATCTTGAGCCATGGAATCCAATGGCTGGGTCAAATTCCCCTGATGCGGGCCCCACCTGTGAAAAGCAACAGAAAAACATTTTCTTTTAATATATATATATATGAAGCAGCAAGTGTTATTGCTGCCGTCCAGAGGACGTGTAGCAACGTCCTGCTGCGCTGGAATGTGAGAGGCGGTGGGCAGGGCCCTAGCCGTGGGCCCCACCATGATGTGTGTTAATCATCAACACCGTGCATTTATTAGGTCCCCTCTAACCAGCGGGGCACCTCAAAAATTAACCCTATGTGGAATTTAGGTGGCCCACATGGTAGGAAACAATGTTGATTGAACGTCTGCCATTGAAACCCATTTGGGTTGTCAGAGAAATTTGGATCATTATGAAATTTTTATTTCCTATTCATCTAGGGCCGTGTGACCTTATTAATAGATTGGATGGCAAACAAACATTATGGTGGGCCCCACGTGGGACCCACCAATGATGTATGTGTTTTATTCACACCGTCCACACCATTGGACGGTGGAACACCCACGCCGCCTACTCCATTGGATGGCAGGACCCACTAAGACGTATCTATTTCATCTATGCCATCTAGCCATTTTGGCTGGGCTGCTGGATGGTCAGTGGACCCCAACCTTGATGTATGTGTTGCATCCAATCTGTCCAACAATTTTGAAAGATCATTTGAGGGTTGGGACTAAAAATAAGACAGATCTAGGATCAAGTGGACCACCCAGCAAAAAGCAGTGGGGATTGAGTGTCTGCCATTGAAACCTTTTATTGTCACAAAAGTTTTGGATCATTAGGAAATTTATTTTCCTCTTAAATCAGGTCTATGTGACCTTATGATAAGATTGGATAGAAAAAAAATGTTATGGTGGGCCTTGAGAATTTAATGGTGGAAATCATTATCACCACTGTTATTTGGAGTGCGGTCCGGTTGATCTTTTGATATGATTCATATATATATATATATTGATTTCTAAAAATAGATTAGATGAGTTGGGTTCAGCCCATTTGATTTTACCCATTGATTCGACCCATTTGATTAGGCCCGATGTGATATATGAGGCCCATTTGTTGAGGCCCACCTTGATATATATGAGGCCCATTTGATGTATTGGAGGCTCATGGGTTAAGGCCTAATGGGATGTATATAAGGTCCATTGCAACATGTGATTCCAACATGGTTTATATAATGATGTTCATGGCAGGCTATGCCTTGGGAGCAATGATGGTTTGACGCCGACATTGTAAGTACAATGTTGGATAAATGTCCACATCGTAACTCTCCTTAGGGCCCATTGATAGACCCATACTGGTTGTGTGTAGGCCGTCTAGGCTCATCTTTGTTGTGAGGATAGTTCATTACTTCATATCATGCTTAGTATAATTCCATGATTCATGCCATACACATCATATGTATGCTTGATATGAGTAGTGACTGATCATTACATATGCCATTGGGTAGATTATTTATGGAACTCATTGATAGGACTTACCCACATGAGCGCGTGGTGCGCGCGGGATTGCTGCATGACTGTACGGTGTGACTCATGCATCTCGCATATGTGTGACTTGATCATTATACACCCTAGCGACATTAGGGCCGTGGCTCCACAGGCACATCATGGATGGCCATATCGGATACTAAAAATACTTGATTCTAGCACTGTGGGCACTTAGGATGTCCTTGGGTGAAAGTCCTGGAACCTTTTTGGTACCAGGAGATGCTCCAACGTTTAGACCAAGTGGATACACGAGTGCCTGAGTGCTGAAATACCATTAGGCCGTGTCTCCCACTGTGTCGTGGTTTGTTGGAAAGGAGTGTGGTCTTATCCGCTTGAGTGAGGGGGTTGTAAGCTAAGCTAAGTTTGACCAGCTTGCAAATGAGTCTATTATCGATAAGACGGGTAGGTATTTACAGACTACTTGTCAGGAGGATAGTGTGGTCTATTTCACTTACTAGGTTGTGTGGCTAAGGAGGCGGCAGTCAGTGTAACGTGTATTAGACCCCGGTAATATCCCAGAGAGGAACTATACTGATATATGTACTTGAGAGGACTGACATGCTTGTATTGCATGTCGCATATGACATTTGGCTGTGTAGGCATCACATCGCCGATAACATTTATGTCTTGCATTGCATGGCCATAGTATGGCCGATAATATTCATGTCTTACATTGCATAGCCTTGGTATGGCTGATAGTATTCATGGACTTACCAGCAATCTTCTGCATTACTTTGATACTACATACTTGACACTTGTCTTGTGCACACACTTACACCACCCTCTAAGCTTTTGTAAGTTTATGCATGACTGTTGCGTGCAGGTGTCATTGGATTGCAGCAGCACTGAGGCAGGAGTGCATATCAGACTATTTTGAAGCTTTTTGATCACCCTGTATTTTCTTTTTCGCATTGTACTTAAAGTTTTTGATATAGTGGATATGTGGTGATGTTGTTTTGTGACTTGGTTATGCTTGTGGTTATGCTCCATTATAAAAAAAATCATACTGAAAATCCTCCTTGTAGGATCCGAGGATCTGAATCTAGCATATGAATGCTGGGAGCCGAGAATGGGGCACTACGGAGGATGTCGGCGCCAGATTCGACGATCGTGAATTTTGTGAGCCCGTTTTCCGAGTTTGGGGCGTGACAAAGGGAAAGGAGAAAGGATAGAAGTCGAGTCAGTTGGACTACTACCGAGTCACGCCACCTCGATTTGATTCGAGTCACGACTCAAGTTGGACCAAATCCAGACCTTGATGGAAGAGTTGCTGAATAAGGAAGGTGGAGAAGAAGAAATGAAGAGTAAGGAAGTAAAAGGGAGGAAGAAGAGAGAAAGAAAAGAAAAGAAGAGGATCTCAGAGGAGTGCCGTCTCGAGTTGACTCGGCTATAACTCGTTGAGTCAAGTTACACGAGTCGGGTCTGGTCCTGTTGTGTCCAACAAACTTGCTACATGTTGCATGTTGAAAAGAAAGAGGAAAGGATGGAAGAAGAAATGAGAGTCAAAAGTCGGAGTGAAGGTCCCGTGACTCGCTTGAGACGAGTCGCCATGTCACCAATCAATTTTGGTGAGTTCTAATCTCATGAGTTTTAGAATTAAACCTTGTTTTGAATTGAGAAGGCTGACCTAGATATTTATTTGAAATATAGGAAATATTGACTCCCAAACACTTCCTTTGATCGTGAAATAGGTTCCGAGTTGAGCTGGGAACTAACTCATGTGGATCGCCATGCTTAGGATACAATATAAGTAAATAGATTAGACTTGAAAGGTGAGGAATATCCCACATTGCTTCTTCCATGTCATTGAATTGCAAATTAGTTTTGAGCCTAAAGAGTAGAAAAATCTATAATAGTGCAATTATTGATTTCACTCCTTTTAACCTCTAATTGATATTGATAATCATGAATGAATGATTAAGTCCTATTGCTCTAATTCATTTATAGAACTTTGTATGATACTCCTTATGCTACATTTGAAATTACTTGATCATATGTACACTCCTACTAGTTATAATATGAGGTAAGAAATCTCATTTCCACCTATCTTATAAATAGTACAATTGCCCCATTACTTCTTATATATGTTAGACCCATTTTAGTTTGAATGTAATGTGCATGAAGTCTTAGAATAATGGGAATAGTAATCCATTTCTTTTATTCCTATTTTTGTAGTGGTGGACATGAGTTAAAACCTCGTCTTCTATTACTCAAGTCCTATATTGATATGATTAGGATTTAGCCTTGCATTCTCTATTTTATTTAAGTAATTGTTTGATGTTGGGCATATCCCTACTAGTAATGACAAGAGTTATGATGTTTATTTTCATCCTATCTTAGAAATTAAAGTTATGTGGGTGTTGTTGTCTTTCATGAGAAATGTTGAATAAACTTGTTACTAATTTAACATGCTTGAAATGCCATGTTTGTGGGCCCTCCTTTGGACCTAGAAAAGTAAATGGATTTATATCGAGCTCATGTGTGGATGATTGATATTCTACTAAAAGACTATGAGCTTTGGCCACGTTTATAAAAGTATTCTTGTTGATCCAATGAACTGTACATAAGTATCATGGTGCATGACATCCACGCAATGACATATGAGCTACATGGGCTTTTTCAGGTGGTTAGTTCTCCTTGGGCGTACCTTTGTGTACTTTTTCAGGTGACTAATTCTCCTTAGGCAATCTATATATCTATGGTCTTTTTCGGATGGTTAGTTCTCCTTAGGCGTACCTTTGTGTACTTTTTCCGGTGACTAATTCTCCTTGAGCGATCTATATATCTATGGCCTTTTCCGAGTGGTTAGTTCTCCTTGGGCATACCTTTGTGTACTTTTTCGGGTGACTAATTCTCCTTAGGCGATCTATATATCTATGGTCTTTTCTAGGTGGTTAGTTCTTCTTAGGCGTACCTTTGTGTACTTTTCTGGGTGACTAATTCTCCTTGGGCGATCTATATATCTATGGTCTTTTCCGGGTGGATGGTTCTCCTTGGGCGTACCTTTGTGTATTTTTTCTGGGTGGCTAGTTCTCCTTGGGTGACCCCTTTGTTTTGACAGCTGGATGTGCATCCCCAGATCCGTGACTTGAGCATACATTCATACATCCATCCATTTACATTTAAATTCATATTACTCTCAATATGATTGATTATGTGTGATTTAAATTTTTTTGGAATGATATGGTATGCATGAATCCTTGCGAGAAATTCCCACTGAGTTTTCACTAACCCAATAGTGCGGTTGCACCAAATAGATGCAGGGTTGATGAATAAGTGGAGACCCCTATGACGGTATTCCAGGAACGTCTGAGTAGTAGGTCGGTAAGGAGGGCCTCTATGCCGATGCGGTTAATCTGTTGAAGCTCAACTGATATTTTAGGAGTTACTTGCTTTCATATTTCAGACTGTGTTTTATTTGAGTTGTAAAAATATTTTCGTTGTTCTGGGATTTCATTTTTCTCCCATTTACATGTATTAAACCTCCTTTTGTTACTCTTGATATCCCTGGCTTATGTAGTGATTACTTTACTTCATGCTTTGAAATTTATTATTAATTGGATGTATGATGGTCCATTCTATAACGTAATACTCGGGTTCTCAATGAGAAGCAACTATCCTTGGGTTATGGGAACCAGGGTGTTCCATAGACGGTGCAGATAATACACATACATTACGGTGGATCCCACCGTCCCTATTGGACAGTGTGGATAAAATAAATACTTTAAGATTGTGGGCCGCTACAGCTATTGGACAGCTGCAAGGCCCGTATCCTAAATTGTACTATTCTGTAGGCTTCCGCGGTCCTCTCAGTCGAATTTCGGCAACCCTTGACCTGTAATCGGCGTTTGTACGTGACCTTAAGTAGCATCCCGAAGATCTATATTGGCTTAACTCAAAATTTATATCCTAGCGACCGCACCGTCACCGCGGTTCCAACACTGCATCTTGCGCGCCGATGTGATACCCAGGCCAGAAGATGTGGGCCAGCATTCATGCGAATTTCGAGAGAATCTCTACAAATTATTCTATCATTCAATCAATCAAGTCAAGTCAAGTACACATCCTATCACAAGTACAAGAAGCCATCCCCCTCTTACACCACCCTTACTTAAAGTCAACTCTCTCTCTCTCTCTCTCTCTCTCTCTCTCTCTCTCTCCACCCATCCCTCTCTCACCCAAAATTCAACCCAACCCATCCCTTCCTTACACCCATCCCATCTCTTTTCATCCATCATTTCTCTCTCTCTCTCTCTCTCTCTCTCTCTCTCATTTCTCCCTTCACTCTCAAGCTCCCAAGGAGAGCATCCAACATCCATACATTACAAGAAGCTAGGTGTGGCCCACTTCCCTACCCAATCTCTACCCTTTAACTCCCATATTCCACCATCAAAGAGGGATCTAAGGAGACAATGAGTTCAAGGAGCTAAAGAAGAAGGCCGAGAGGTGGGTGATTCACTGTTGATTTTGTTCTAAGGGCCCACTAGTTGTGGGACTCTTGATGTATGCATTATATACGGGAGGGCCCAATAGTTGCAAGGTCCCTCCCCTTCACATCTCTCTATCTCTCTCTTTGTTCTTGATGATGATAATGATGATTTTATGGCCCACTTGATCCACGGCGTCCACGAGATGGACCCCACTTAAAAAACTGAATGGCCTGTGTACTTACTGTCACGCCCCAAACTCGGAACCGGGCTCACAAAATTCCCGATCGCCGAATCTGGCGCCGACAGCCTCCGTAGAACCCCATTCTCGGCTCCCAGCGCCCATTCGCCAGGTTCCGATCCTGGGATGCTACAAGGAGGATTTTCAACATCAGTTCGATTCGTAATAAGCATAACTAAAGGCATAACCCACAAACAACAACAAAAAACTCCATCACATTTTCACTATGATAAAAAACTTTACAAGTACAATGAGCATAAAGGGAAATACAATGATGATAGACCAAAAGCTCCAAAAAGATCTGCTACGTGCTCAAGCCTCAGCGCTGCTGCGATCCTACGTCACCTGCACGCAACGGTCATACATAAGCTTATGGAAAGCTTAGAGGGTGGTGAAAGTGTATGCTCAAGGTGGTAATGCAGCTATGCAGTATCAGAGTAATGCGGAACATGCTGATGAATGCCAAGAATACCATTAGCCATACCAAGGCCATGCAGTGCAAAGAATGATGTCAGCCATACCAAGGCCATGCAAATGCGGAATGTAACTCAAGCATACAAACCCTCATCTAAGTCCACATGTCAATACGGCTCAAATCTGGAATATCACTGGGGTCTAGTATACTCCAAGCCAGATTGCCGCCCCATCGCGCGCAATAAGGTGAGTGGAAAAGACCTCACTATCCTTCTGTCAATATTGGGCCCGACTCGTCTATAGTGGACCCATTCCTCAAGTTGGTCAGACTTAGCCTAGCATTACCCCCTCCTCTCGGGCAGGTAAGGCCGTACGCCCTTCCAACCGACACGACACAGTAGGAGACGCGGCCTAACGGTATACGGCCCTCGTGTGCTCATGCATCCACTCGGTTTAAACGTTGGAGCAACCTCTGGAACTAAGAGGGTTTAGGGACTTTCACCAAGGGATATCTATAGCACCTCATATAGAACAGATTTTCGGTGTCCCATTTGGCCATCCAAGAAATACTTGCGAAGGCTGGACGCTGTGCGCAGGCAGCGCCTGCTGCCGTCTGACACAGCAGCAGCAGCTGCTGTGTTAATGATTTTATTTTATTTTCTTGATTTCTGTTTTTCTGAGGATTTCGCAGGTGGGGTCCATATTTTGACAATCCACTCCGTCCAATGGCCTTCCATGGCTCAACACGAGCAAAACAAGTCCAATATTGGACATATTTTGGCGTATAATAATTTCAAGGAAGGCTTCAATGGTGAAAACCACCATTTGATATGGTGTGGCCCGTCAGAACCTCGGATTGACTCTGTATTTCGGTTCAACGCCTGAAATGGGGTTGAGAAGGGAATGGACGGCGTGGATTGAACACATCATCAAGGTAGGGCCTACATGAGTGAACCATCCCAAAGCTTGGGAAGAAGCTGATATTTGTGTTTCTTTCCAGCAAACGTCCAGTGTCCCTGGACGCTGGACTTGGCATAGTCGTTGGAGGTGGGCCCTGCTTAGGTGGGCCACCAAGTGATGGATGGCATGGGTACTACACATATAAGATGGGCCCCACTTATAAATGGTTTGGATAAAATACCTACCTCATGGTGGGGTCCATTCAAGTGGGCCACACAACCTCATTATCATCAAAAAAATAAAATAAAATAAAAGAGAGAGAGATAGAGAGTGAGACCCGCGTAATGGAGGGACCCCGGCACTATGGGCCCTCCCTTGCACTAAATCATACATCAAGTGGGTCCCATTACATGTGGGCCCATTAAAATTAAATCCAACGGTGGAGATCCCTTCTCCACTAAATTAGACAGTCTAGATGACCCTAAATATGCAAGAAAATAAACATCATGATGGGGTCCATAGAGAATGGCCCCATCATGGAATGATCATGATGATCCAAGTGGGCCATCGGCCACATCTTAGGGTCCAAAGTGAGATCCAAACCATTGATCGGTTGGCCTCACTTAGCCCATCTTAAAAATATCAAAAACTACCCTATCAAGGCACCCACCGCTTGATCTTCTTGCTCCCTTGGCTTCCTTAGCTCCTTGTGCTTCTCTTTGATGGAGGAAGATGAGAAATGGATGGTTGAGATGAGAGATCTAAGGATGGAAAGGTGGGCCACACATGTAGCTTGGGAGATATGGGGAGAGGCTCATACGTATGGATTTTCTTGCTTGGGAGAGTTTGAAAATGAGAGAGACTTGTAAGGGAGAGAGAGAGAGAGAGGGAGTGATGGGTGATGGAGTGATGGATGTGGTGGTGATGGGTGTAAGAGACTCTTTTTGACTTTTTTGGCAAAAGTTGTAAGAGAGGGTATGGGTTGTAAGAAACTTTTTGACTTTGGGGCTTGCTTGGGAAAGGGTGAAAGGTGATGTGTACTTGACATGATGGGATTGATGGATTGATTGATTGATGTGACACCTTGTAGAGATTCCCTCGGAATTCGCACGAGCGGCCTTTTCCTCGCACCGAACGCTGGCCCACATCTCCCAACCAGGGTATCGCCTCGGTGCGCGAGTCATGGCATCAGAACCGCGGCAACGACGCGGTCGCTAAGGTATAAGTCCTGGGTTGAGTCGACTCAGGTTGACGGCACGAGAATCAGGGTCGCGCGCAAATACCGGTTAAGGGTCGAAGGTTGCCGGAATTCGACCGGGAGGACCGCAGAAGCCTATGGAACGGTACGGTCTAGGATACGGGGCTTACACTTACAGTAGCTATATAGCTGTTATATAGCGACAGTAAGCTCTGGTGGACCACGCACGTGGAACCCACCTGAAATGGGGAAACGAACTGGCTGGGCACCTCGCACAAATTATATAGCTGATGTACTAACGCCACCAAGCTCTATGGGTCCCACTGCTGTGACGTCAACAAGGTCTATGGGACTCAGCTGATGAATATGTTTTATGTACACCGTCCATCAATACCGTCCAGATGGCTGGACGGTGGTATAGAACATGGTGCATGCATTTCATCAGCACCGTCCGTTCATCTGGCCAGCTGCTTGCTGGACCCTTTCAACACATAATAATAATAATAATAATAAATATAATGATGATAATAATAATAATAATAATATATCATCTGGTGGGCCCTACGTGGGACTCACCTTATAATGACCTGAAAAATTTTTTGCCAAGACCCGAGTACTACCTCTCTTTTCCTTAGAACTTATTTGTGGGTAATTAGCGCTAAACTTGATTGCTTGTGAAATTTGCATCAATCACTTTAAATTAGATTTACATGACTCAAAACCTGTAGAATAGTTAGCGCTATGTTACTCTAAAATCTGGGATTCATCGCTAAATCCAGTTGTTCTTGAGAATTTTTGGAAGTTCTGGATCGGACCTGGACCGTGCGTCAAAAGTCCGATAGTGATGATTTTAAGCAGTATTGGTCACCATGTTGGACTTGGCCATCACCTCAAAAATCAAGTCCAGATGATGTTCTGGGTCGATGTGATTGAGTCCGGAGTGAAGAGTGTGAGAACGGTGAGAAATTAAATGTGATTTTATAAAATCTGAGTCGTGTCGCTTGCGCGATGATTTTAAGCAATCTGACCATTAGATTTTGACCCAATTTCACCCTCGGATCAGGGAAGATGGCCCAGGCAGGTCATAGTGCTTATGAACCTGATCGAGTTTCGGTGACCGTTGAAATGAGTGTGGTCCGCCACGGTTGATCTATATATCCGATCGGTACGAAAACTCAGTCTGACCTAGATCCATGGTCAGTGAGCTTAAGTCTGACCGCACGTGGAAATAGGCCCACCAGAAGTGTTCCATTGGATCGAGAGAAGCCTGTTTTGGTTATAACCTAAGTATACCTTGGCCCTGGGGCTATTTTCATCAATGTTAGGCTATATATAGACCTTAAAACCCTAACTCTCTTTTCCATACGAATTTCCTAACCCGAGCTAAGAAAGAGAGAGGAAAATAGAGAGAAAGTGAGAGAGAAGTTGGTGAATCATCCTAGATTCTTTCCTATTACTCCACATCCTTAAACCATCACTTTTGAATCATTATTCTGGCGATTCTAAGTTCCTTCTTAGGTAAGTTAACCTAACCCTAATCTATTTTAGAGCTTAGAATAGTTTATGTGTTGTTGTATCTCATTTCTGTTCTTGCCTTAGGTTGTCTAGTCGCCGTTGACGAAGACATATCGTCTGAATCAGTTCGGTGCTCTATTTCTGGTTTAATGTGCGGACTTTAATCGTATAGGTTATGGTTTTCAAGGCTTTCAATGCCAGTGAATGGTTTATTCTTGCTATGGATGAGATTTCACATGCTAAATGCTATGTTTATTTTGCATTCCTGATATGCATGTGTTTTATTGAGATTTGTGTATTCTATGTGTATGCAGGAAGTACCGTATACGTATAAAATATGAACGTGTACTTGCCATGATTATCTGTCGTGTACTTATGCTAATTGTATGTGCGACAACTCCTTGGTAAAAGGAATTGTCCAAATGCGTGTATTTCAACATACGTCATGTATGTTGCTCTATGTATTCTAAGTGTTTGTAAAAATGTCTGAATGATCTAAAGTGTAATATATTAACTTAATTGCGGGCGTTGAGAAGTGATTCTCAACACTCCTAATGATGTGTATGATTTACCACATGCAAGTCATATTCCTTGTTGTTTAAGTTCAAGTATTACTTATGTGAGAATTCATGTTAAGTTGATACTCTTCAAATGCTTACATACCACATGATTTTGAGTTGTTGTTCCATTACTATTCTAGATTGTTGATATGAATATCTGTTGTGGTGGAATGTGTGGGACTATGAATTAGTCTAGGAAATTGGTAATCGGCCTTGAGTTCGTGGCTGAGGTTGCTTTCGCCACGTAGGGCGTGATTTGACGAACCCGAGTTGTAGTAGAGTTATCGGCAGTGGTTTGGCCACACGGAGTGTTTGCGCACTCTATGTCATTCAACCCAATGTGCGCTCGTGCTAGTCGAGTTCGTCAAGTAACCCGATTGTCCGATGTATGTTCACCATGTATGGATGCTATTGTTTGAATCTAGGGTACCAAACTTACCAGTACAAATCCTGTTAACCGTTGTACCTTGATCCGCTAAGACTCATGAGCCGGACATGGTGGTATGGGACACCGTGGTCGAGCTGTTGGCCTATACTGGGGTGACGAGCCTCCCCGTAGTGACCAGTGAGCAACCAAACTCGTGAGCCGATTATGGTGGTATAGAACACTATATTCGTGCTGTCGGCCTACATTGATTGGTGACGAGCCCTTTGTAGTGACCTCGAGCATACCTGGATACCGCATTGAGGTGACGAGCCTTATTGTAGTAACGAAGGTATGATAGGTGTGCATTGATTGGTGATGAGCCCTTTGTAGCGACCTAAAACCATATGATCGTATGAGATTGTCAGGACTGACGACCCTAGAATGGATCACTGTTTGGAAATTGATATGAGGAAGGTACCTTAGCTTCCCAATCCTGCTATATGAAAAGGACTAATAACAACTTGGTAATCATGTGCATGCACCGCATTGCATGTGCATGGAAGAGGTGGAGCATTTGAGGTGGTGTCATGCGTAACGTAAGATGAAGATGCTGAGGGTGTACGCGCGAGGGCACGCATCATTCTGCATACATCCTTGCACTAATAAGAGTACTTAGGACATGTTTGATTATTCTGCTTTAGCATTACTGCTTGATTGAATTGATAGCACGTTAACCTTTGCTTTATTGTTCCACTGAGTTGATCACTCACTCCCACGTTCTTGGGGGGTGTTAAAAACCCACCAGATTCTGTCTTAGATGCAGATATTGATGCGACCCCTGAGGCAAAGCAGGAGTTTGAGGACGATGAGGCTGCATTTTCTTTCATGCAGTTTTCAGGCGGGTTCTAGTGAGCCACGTCCTGATATGCGTGGGATTCTGTGATTTCTTTTTGGGAATAGATGATGTAATTTGATACTTGTAATTTTGATAACAACACTTATAAGTACGACCTGGTATGTATATGTATTTCAGGGATTTGCACATGTACACATATATTTCCTTAAGTCTTCCGCTTGCGTTCTTCACTTATCCCTGAATTATGTTTGCAGTTTGGCTTAATCTATTCCATGTTTTATGCACTCATACAGATAACATACATCCATCATTCAATATGTTGCATAAGTGATGTTTTAAAACTTAGGAGCCGTACGAGTGTATTGTAGATTTTGTGTCTGTGTTTGTATTGCTCCTATCGGCGAAGTTTACTGAAAATGATCACTGAGATCGAGTCTGTCCGCACTCCTGATCACACACACTGACCTAAAATCTCTTATAGACCTTCTATTAATGAGTCTAGATGGTTTATCTTCCCATCTCAACCCTTCAATTGTCAATAAATTTGTGTTTGTATCAGATTTCAACCCAAATGGCCCGATAAGCGTCAAATCAAGCAAAGGGGCCGATCGGGGCATTTCCAGGGGGACCCAGGGGGGACCCACATCATTCTAGAGTTAAGGGGCGGGGCCAGGCGGACCTCGCCCAAACGATGAGCCATCATCGAACGGTCCAGAGACCAGCGATGTCCTCGCCGGTTCGCCTAGCCCTTGCCGATCAGCAGGCCAGGCCGGCTTGGGCCGACTACTTTGGGGCCTAGTGTGGCCCACCCCTCCATGGTTGCTCAGTTAAATCACCTCCTAAACCCTACTTCCTTCACAAACTACCCTCCCTAGCTATCCTTTTCTTCAAGTTCCTCTCAAAACTCCACCAAACCCTTCCCAAATCTCCTTCTTCTTCCATTTTCGTGCACACCCAACCAACCCATCTCAAAACCTCACCCCTATTGCTGATTTCACTCTCTTTTCTTCTCATTTGAGCTTCCAAATCCTTCTTTGGGATCTCAAGTGTGTGGAAGCTTCACCATTCTACCTATATCTCTCTTTCTCTCATTTCCCATGGCCCTCTTTGAGTTTATCACGGCCATATTTTCCATCTCCACCCTTCTTTCTTTGATGGGGAAGAAGAGAGCGCCCGTGGATAAAGCTGGGCCTAGCCGTCCAACCTGTGCACGGAGGCCGAGAGGTGCCGCAGCGAGTATGACCGTCGCCCGTGAGTTTTAGACCAAGCGGGACCTTGATCCTCAAGCTCCCATTGGAAGAACCTTGTTGGCGGAGTTATCGCATGGAGTCTATGAAGGCTGCAGGGTCCTTTTTGAGGATCATGTTAATCTGTAGCTATTTGGTGAGTTTCTGTTGTTAAAACGCCTGGAAGAGGCTGGTTGGTGTCCCTTGTTTGAGGGCGAGTATCACGCCAATGCAAGCACTGTTCGAGCTTTTTATGCTAACATTCGTGATCCTTCGTTGGAGCCTCTGCAGTTAAAGATTCCTTGTGGTAGTGGTCAGGAGGCCACGGTCAATGTCGCTTTGATATCCCGACTCCTGAATGTGCCACTTAGTGAGGTGCATGCCAGTGAGAAGAATTTGAACAGTATACGCGAGAGGGATCATCGCACCTGGCTCTTGTGTGGTCGTCTGGTCGAGTGGCAGCCTAATAGAAGCCTTCTAGTTACCAACATGATGGACGACTTCTACTTGCTTCACCACATGTGTACGTTCAATGTATATCCTAGGTGGAGCAACCGCAGCGAGTGTATGCGCCTGATGGTAGATTTTCTATATCAGGTGGGGCAAGGAGAGAAGTTATGTGTGCCGACGTACATCTTGCGCCAGATTATCCTTATCGTTTATTCGACTAGGAGGACCGAATCGCTCCCATTTGGCAGACTCATTTGTAAGCTTGCACATGAGATTGGCTATCGGCTTGGGGCAGAAAAGCCAGTTCCTGTTCGTCACATTAATCTGACGACCCTTAAGCAGATGAAAATTGGTCCTCGTCGACAAGCCTCAGAGAGTGAGGATGAGTTAGAGAGTGATGAGGATGAGAGTTATGCTGACGGTGGAGCTGAGATTGAAGAAGAAACAGAGCAGGACGAGGAAGAGGTTGAGGCACAAGATACGAGTGAGAGTTCTCATCCTATGGCACCAGAGCAGAGCACAGATCAGGCTGCCAGGGATGCTCGTATCTCTCGGCTTGAGGAAGGGCAAGCTGTTCTACGTCAGGATATCATGGATCTTCGAGGCCTTGTGAAGCATAAGTTCAAGAAGGTGACTCGAACTCTGAAGTCTATCCTGTGTTTCTTGAAGGATAAGGGTGCCCCGCCTCCATCTCTTGATTCCAACAAGTAGTTGCAGTTATAGTCGTCCTTTGCTTTGTTTTGTTGTTTCTTTCTATGTGTTGCCGTTGTTGGCATTAGTAGTTGGAAGTGGTTTGTTGTTGTTTGAAGTTTTAGATGTTGTAGTTCACATGCTTTCCCTGTCGTGATTCATGTAATCCTGCACTTCTTGTATTGTGACAAATTTTGTTAAATAGAATGCATGTTGTTTATCATTGAAGTTGTGCTGCGATTGCTGTGTGGGTGGATTATGTGGATGTTGAATCTTACAGGTTGCATCCTCTGTTGAATGTAGGGTATGCCTCTTAAGGGTTCGAAGACTTCGGCCTGTCTCTCATTGGTTGAGTCGCTTGCTGGGGTTCCTCTCCTGAGCGATAGCCAGACGGATCCATAGTCGGGCCCGTCTCATGCTGGTGTTAGGCCGACACCTGTGATTCCACCCATGGCTCCTCCAGTCACGCCTTCGGTTCCTGAGCCGAACCATGCATCTTCGTCTGCTCTGCCTTCTGATAGGTTTAAGCAGATGATGTTGTTGATGCAGCAGCAGCAGATTGAGCAGTAGCACCACCACCACCACCACCACCACCAGTTTCTATCTTCCATGGCTGGCGTCTTTGCTCAGTCAGTGAGGGCGACTCCACCTGCTTCACCAATGCCCCCATCTAGGAGCGCTAGTGCGAGCGGCACATTTGAGCAATTTCAGTGCTTACGACCTCTCACATTTGCAGGTTCTCATAGACCCGAGGAGGCCGAGTACTTGATTGATCACATCTCTAAGATGCTGAGACCGCTGCATTATTCAGAGGTTGAGCAGGTTGAGCTTGCCTCCTTCATGTTTGAGAAGGAGGCCAGTTTATGGTGGGACAGTGTTCTTCGCACTGTTGAGGAGGGATATGAGTGGTCGTGACAGGCGTTTGAGCCACGCTTCCACAACAAGTATTTCCCGGTTACGTACCGACATGAGAAGGAGAGTAAGTTCCTTCGCCTTCGCCAGGGAGGGATGTCGGTGACAGAATATGAGAACCAGTTCACCGAGTTAGGTCACTATGTTCCCTTGATTCTGAGCGATCAGCCAATGAGGATGCAGTATTTTTCTGAGGGATTGAGGCCTGAGATCCGATCGAAGATGTGCTGTGCTAGCATTTCTTCCTATGTGGAGTTGGTGAGCATGTCCTTGCGAGCAGAGTAGGACGGGGACAGGTCGTCCCGTATGCGAGCACCCATGGTTCCCAGACCTGCACCTTTTCTCGGTAAGAGGCTGCGGGCAGATTCTCCTCCGAGGCGTTCAGCGCCGCCTGCTCAGCAGGTGCGAGCTGATCTTCGCTGTTCTTACTGTGGGAAGATGGGGCATTTGGATCGTTTTTACTTTTTGCGTACACAGGATAGTGGTTTTACTCCATTGCAGAGGATCAGCTATCCCATGCCTCAGGTTATTTTACCTCTACCTCTTCGTTCAGCGCCAGCTCATCCATCCTTCAGACCTTTTGTACCTAGCTTTAGGCCACCTCAGCGGCCCATGGTTCCTCCGCCGAATCCTCGACAGTAGGCTCGAGTTCATGTGCTCTCAGCTGAAGCGCCTATGGCTGACTTGGTGCCAAGATCCTTCGAGGTTACAGCGCACATCGAAGGGAGTCCCGTTTCTATGTTAGTGGATATAGGGTCCACTACCTCTCTTATATCATATGCGGCAGTTAGGCGACTGAGTTTGAGCACTGTTTCTATGAAAAGAGTGACGCTCACTACCGCTACGGGGATCTCCTCTGCTATGAACAAGTGCTGTATGGATCGTTGGGTTGATCTAGGAAGTGGATCGATTCGTGTTGATTTTTTTGTCGCACCTCTTTTTCATTACGATGTTATTATAGGTATGGATTGG